>NW_010291835.1:0-6018 GCF_000700745.2 Antrostomus carolinensis | reverse complement strand
CTGCTGGGACTGCCACAGCATATTTCTCACTAGCTTCCAGTAGGGCTCTTTCCTCAAGTATGGCAGGAAATTCATAGAAAAAGACCTCTATCCCACAAGGATTCTAAACACTTCCTCCGACCTGGCATTATTGCCTTTTAAAACACTGAGCGTTCAGCTAGGGGTCAAATTAGTTCCATTCTATAATATCCATGTTAACATCATGTTATTTCCCCCACCTCAAATACTACTTCTTAAGTCTCTGTTTAACTGGTGGATTAAACATTGAGGACCAGAAACAGACCACCAACACTGCATATCTTGCATTTTGATTAACCTGGCTTCCCTGCCTTTCATTGAATGGAAGAATACAGCTGACACAAACTTACTAGAAGAGCAAGAATCATTATCTCAGACCCTAATCTGAAAATATGGAAGCAAAATTCAAACTATATGGTATTTCAGAGGTTACTGTTCTATTGTGTATGCATTGTTCTCCTTGGTGTAACTCAACTTTCAGAAAGTTGGCTCCTGAAGAAAGCTTCAAGATTGCTGAAATGCAGATAAAAGGTGAAGATCAGAGCTCTTCATACAGCACCATGGAAGAAAAAGGTATAGAAAATACATTCACTCTTTCTTCTTTTTCCTTTAGCCTCTTTAAAAAATGGGGTTAGACTGCACATAAGAACAATTGTATTTCTAAAACTGGGCGAATTCTCAATAGGAAAACCAATTTCTTTTCTCCCCAGTCTGAAAAAGTTTGCAGAGAAAATATGGCTGAAAATGAACTTGTAATAGTGTCAGCTTGATTTTTAGACATGAAGCTCTTGCAGTCCAATAGATCCAGAAACTAATTTTGAATATTTTATTTAGAATTAAGTTTCCTTTGAGGCTGCTCTTCTCTTTTCAGGGACAGGAGAAAACTACTTACATTTAGGCAGTTCAATGAAATAGGGAGAGCAAAGAAAAGGAGATAGAAGAGTGGATCGAGTGAACTCCTGATGCCTCAGAAGGATGCAGATTTTCATTTTTGGCACTAAACTCTAGAGACACTGGGGCAAATTTTCAAAACTAGATGTTTACACTGCCTGTGCAAGACACAGACCCAAATCCTTGGATTGACAGTCTCAGGCATATTCTCACAGACACAGACTCTGTGCGTGCACTTTCCATCTATGTGACACGCCATGCAGCTACTGTCTCTCTCTAAGCAGCACACAAAGTCCAACGACTGAAACAGTTCAGTGAACACAGCTCCCCTGGAAATATACATGCCTTATTTTAGCACCATTTAAACCACTACCTCATAAGCAGCACATATTCCCCCTCTTCCTCTTAAGAGATACTAATGACATATGAACATTGTTTATTTAATCTTAATAAAGAGTGCATGTGACAAGAGACATGAGCAGTAAAAACTTTTAAAAACTTTGTTGTGAGACCTTCCTTCCTGGACCATTGCAGAATTGCCTGCTTGTTTTCCTCCAGTGACACAGTCCTTCATCAATAAGTGTTTTAAACAGTCTGTACTTTGAGTAGGTGTCAACATCACTGATTACTACTCTTCATGACAATCTCCAGGTGCAGCAGGTAAACCATTCTTTGCACCAAAGGACAACATGTAGAAATACAAACAGCTTCACACATGACATAATGATTCTTGGTTTTCCTGGTCCGGGGAAGGGAAGCAGAAGGGAGGTGATGGTGGTTTGACTACTAACAGCTTGCTCTATATATAAAAAAATTAACCTTTTTAAATCAGACAGGGAAAATTTCATGGCTATTCATGTCTGCATATCTAAACAAAGCTTTGAACAAAATTCTTTACCAGCTAATTCAGGCCAAGTCATTTCTGGGATTCTGCAAGCTCTTGTGCCTATGCTTATCCTGAATAGCCCTCATTTTGATAAGCTATGTAGCTTTCTCCTTGGAGGTTCGTGTTGTGCTGAATCAACTTCTATGCAATGGCTTCTCTGAAATAAGTTGCTTTTGCTGAGAACCACAGAACGTTTTGGGTTGGAAGAGACTTTAAAGATCATCTAGTTCCACCCCTTCCTGCCATGAGCAGGGACACCTTCCACTAGACCAGGTTGCTCAAAGCCTCACCCAACCTGGCTTTAAATGTTTCCAGGGACGGGAAATCCACAACTTCTCTGGGCAACCTGTGCCAGTGTCTGACCACCCTCACAGGAAAGAATTTCTTCCTAATATCTAATCTCAATCTATCCTCTTCCAGTTTAAAGCCATTAACCCTTGTTCTATCACTACCTGTCCTTGTAAAAATGTCCCTCCCCAGCCTTTGTGTGGGTCCCCTCAAGTACTTGAAGGCCACTAGAAGGTCTCCCCGGAGCCTTCTCTTCTCCAGGCTGAACAGCCCCAACTCTCTCAGCCTGTCCTCATAGGAGAGGTGCTCCAGCCCTCTGATCATCCTCGTGGTCCTCCTCTGGACTTGCTCCAGCAGGTCCATGTTCTTCTTGTGTTGTGGGCTCCAGAACTGGACGCAGTACTCCAAGTGGGGTCTGACAAGAGCAGACTACAGGAGCAGAATAATCTCCCTCAACCACCTGGCCATGCTTCTTTTGATGCAGCCCACGATATGGTTGGCCTCCTGGGCTCTAAGAATGCATTGCCAGCTCATGTTGAGCTTCTCGTCCACCAGTACCCCCAAGTCCTTCTCAGGGATGTTCTCAGTCCTTTCTCTGCTCAGCCTGTATTTGTGCTTGGTGCTACCCTGACCCAGGTACAAGACCTTGCACTTGGCCTTGTTGAACTTCATGAGGTTGGCACAGGTCCACCTCTCAAGCCTGTCAAGGTCCCTCTGGATGGCATCCCTTCCCTCTAGCATGTCAAACACACCACACAGCTTGGTGTCATCAGCAAACTTGCTGAGGGTGCACTCAATCCCACTGTCCATGTCACCGACAAAGGTGTTAAGCAGCGCCAGTCCCAATACTGACCCCTGAGGGAGGCCGCTTGTCGCTGATCTCCATTTGGACAACGAGCTTTTGTCTGCAACTCTTCGACTATGACCACCCAGTCAGTTCCTTATCCACCAAGTGGTCCCTTCATCTAGACCATGTCTCTCCAATTTAGAGACAAGGATGTCATGAGTGACAATGTCAAATGCCTTGCACAAGTCCAGGTAGATGACATCAGTTGCTCTTCCCTTATCCACCAATGCTGTAATTCCATCATAGACAGCCACCAAATTGGTCAGGCACGATTTGCCCTTGCTGAAGCCATCTTGGCTATCACCAGTCACCTCCTGACTTCCCATGTGCCTTAGCATATTGTGTTGGGTTTGTGTGTCTGTTGGGGGAAACCATTTTTTTGGTAGTGGGGGAAGGGTAACCTTATGAAAGTGGAAATCTCAGACCCCACTGGTTGGGCCAATGAGCACTAGAGAGACTCCTCTGTGAATCCATATCTGTGAGGGGAAGGATCATCCTGAAAAGAAGGTGTGGTACCTGGAGGAGAAAGGTTGACCAAACAGAAGATGAACATTGGCCTAAACAAAGACAGACAGACATAGAGAGAGCTTTGTTGTGAGAAGGAAGGACAAAGACACACACCCAGTTCAAACGCATGGAGTAGGAGAAAAGAAAAGGAAGTTCTTTTGCAGCCCATGGAGGTTCAATAGCAGAGCAGAGACCCACATGTAGGCCATGGAGGACTCCACACTGGAGCAGAGAAGTTGAGCCTGAGAGCAAGTGTGACTGAAATTGTGACCCCAAGAGTCGCTCGCTGCTAGAGCAGGGGTGGACCCCCAGGGTGGGGGGTGAGTCTGCAGCCTGTGGGTGTCCCCATGCCAGAGCCAGGAGCTGAGCCTGAAGAGGTCCATGACTCCATGAAAAGCTTTGGAACATCTTGTTCCTAGGCTTTCATGCTGGGAAGAGCAGCAGAGGTGAACTGACTGAACCCCCATTCCCTGCCCCCTGTGCTGCTAGAGGGAAGAAAGTAGAGAAATCGGGACCAAAGTGATTTGAGCCTGGGAAGAAGGGAGGGGTGGGGGGAAAGTGTTGTAAGATGTGGTTGTTTTGTCTACTCAGATGATTTGCAATAAATTAAATTGATTTTTCTTCCCCAAGTTTGAGTCTGTTTTGCCCGTGACCATAACTGGTGAGTGAGCTGTCCCTGTCCTTCATTCCTAATCCCATGTCCCCTTTGTTGTGTCTCCCATCCCATCTCACCGGGTGGGGGGAGTGAGTGCAGGACCACATGGTCCCACTGTGGGTCAAACCACCACACATATTCCAGGAGTATCTGCTCCATGATCTTGCCAAGCACAAAGGTGAGACTGACTGGCCTGTTCCCCAGATCTTCCTGTTATTATAACCTTTTTCCAGTCTGTGGGAACTTCACCATGGAGTTTATGTGCAGTGCCAACCCAGGATTTCTTACCACAGACAACAAAGAGAATTTTATTTTATGTCAGATTCAAAATTTCTTTGGCTTTTTTCTAGCTTGTCTGTGTACTTCATTCTTTAAACCAGGTGGGACAGTCATTTGTAAATCAGGGAATAGTAAAAACCAGGCAATGCAAAATAGATTGGAGGAGCATATTATATTTTGCCAATGCTCCCTAAATGAACACTTTTTATGTTTTGCTAATTCTGTTCATACTTCCATATGTTCTCCATTAAAGATTTTTGAAGTAAAAAGATGAACTGAAACAACTTATTTTTCATAATAGAGAGCACTTTTAATCTGTTATTTGTGGTATTTTTATAACAGTCAGAAAACTTAATTTGCCATCATCACAAAAATAGCCTGCACACTTACACTTGGTTGTAATTCTATTGCATTAAAATAGCTACAGTAGAAGAGGAAGGTGCAGCAGGGAGCCCACTAATACTATATAGAAAACAGAAAAGCAGATTTCCTGAGAAAATGAAGATAGCATTAAGGCAATACACTCTGCTGCAGGTTGTGTCAGTGGGAGGGAATTGCCATCAGAGTGGTAAGTTTTGTCCTGGTAAGTCTGATGACCAAATGCCAACTTACAATTACCTTCCCAGCACAGAGGAGGTATCCTGCAGGTCTGATCTTCTAAAACTATAAAGCCTGACCTATCTAAGCTGGCTAGTACTGTGAAAGACAAGGGCTTTTTAAAATGTGTTAGTAGCAAAAGGCAGACTAGGAATAACATTGGCCTGTTACTTGATGAGCACGGTCACCTCACAAACAGGGACACAGACAAAGCAGAGACATTCAGTGCCACCTTTGCCTCAGTCTTCAACACCGAGGAGGGGCTCAGCAACCCCCAGAGCCCTGGGCTAGAGAACCATGACTCTGAGAATTATAAAATCCCTACCAGACCCAATCCTGTGCTGGATTTGCTGCTCCAGCTGGATCCCTATAAGCCTGATGGGATCCATCCGAGGGTTCTTAAAAAGCTGGCAGATGTCATAGGGAGTCCTCTGTCATTGATCTTTCAATGCTCTTGGGAATCTGGAGAGGTCCCAGTTGACTGGAAGCTGGCAAACGTTGTCCCAATATTCAAGAAGGGCAACAGGGGAGGCCCTACAGGCCTGTAAGTCTCACTTCTGTGCCTAGTAAAATTATGGAGAAGTTTATTCTGGGAGTTATTGAGGAACACCTGGAAGACAATCATCGGTCATCGGTTCCAGTCAACATGGGTTCACGATAGGAAAGTCCTGCTTGACAAACCTAATCTCTTTCTATTATAAAGTTACCCACCTAGTTGACCAAGGGAAGCCAGTCAATGTAATCTTTTTGGACCTCAGTAGAGCCTTTGATACCATCTCTCACAGTATCCTCCTGGATGAAATGTCCAGCATCCAGCTGAATAAACACACACTGCTATGGGTGAGCAACTGGCTGATGGGTTGGGCCCAGAGGGTTCTAGTCCATGGGGTTACATTAGGCTGGCGACCAGTCACCAGTGGGGTCCCAGAGGGATCCATCCCAGGGCCGGTGCTCTTTAATGTATGTGTTAATGACGTGGATACAGGACTTGGAGGACTGCTAACAAAGTTTGTCAATGACAAACTGGGAGGAGCTGTGGACACTCTTGAG
>NW_010291834.1:90070-94396 GCF_000700745.2 Antrostomus carolinensis | reverse complement strand
TAGTTCAGTACTTTCAGGTAGTCAAGGTGTCTCTTTCTGAGAAGAGATAAGGCAAATAGCTACTGTACAAGATGGAAAACAAAATTAAATCAAGGGTAACAGACATAGTGGATCTGAAGTCCACTTTCTCAGAAGAAGGCTTTTGAAACTGATGGAAACAACAATGGTAACTATTAAATTGTTATTGTTTTAATGAACGACTAAATAAGTTTGATCTGTGTGTTTTGGAATTTGTTAATTACAATAAGAAGAGATCTGCTGAGAGATTTCAGGTCATTCATTACATCAGACTGGTTTCTTCTCTCACACATTTTTTGGTGTTGTAGTTTGTAGAAAAACAGAGGTAACAAGGCAGACAACTTTGTCTCTTCCTAAGGAGTAGGAAGATTCATGACAGACATATGCTTCCACTTATGTAATCAGTATTCTTTTTTTTGAGATATCTTGAACTTTTTTGACAGTAAATGCTCCCAGGGTTCCTGACGGTATCTTTGCTAGGTCAGCAGCAAGCCTGTAACTAGAGCTTTCAGTTTTCAGGATGCTGACTATGCTGTTCCCTGAAACAGTCCATCTTCTACAGTTATGGGTGTATTTCTTAATGCTGTTTCTTAATTCAATACCACTTTATTTCTTAGATGTCCTCCTTGCTTTTCTTCCCACCTAGGGAACGGGACTGACACACATACCTTTGCACTCACAGTGGGCATTTCTGTTACTTTTGGGGATCAGAATTCTCATATATTGCTCTTCACTTGCAATTTGGGATGATCATCTTACTCTTGGACAAGGACCAGAAACCTCCTTATATTGATGCTCTGTTCTATGGAGAGACATCACAGTGAGGGGAGGACTGATCTGATGTCCTTGTTCAGCTGAGCAGAGAGAAGTGCTGCAGCTTTCTGTTCAAATTGTGGTGAACTGGGAAAAACAAGAGACTTTGTACCCAGCTTCACAGTGTTTTGTTCCAGCCCTGACAAAACATGGAAAAGGCTTGGATTGTCTTTGTGAATTCAGATCAGGTTGTTGGTCACAGATATATAGAAGAAGAATCCTAGTTAAACTAAACATAGCTAAGAAAACAGGTATTGTCATGTTTCCAAACTGTGAAATTACATCACCTAGCGCAGACATTTGTCTTAATAGTAGAAACTGCATTTTTTGCCAGTAGCCTTTCAAAGTGCAGTATTAAAATTGGCCATCTCTTTGTGGGGCACTTCTTGTGAACCCTGTTTTACTAAGTACTGCACAAAAAAGTGTCAAGAAGATGATCTTGCTTAACTTCAGCTTTGTTTATAAGCTAGTGAAATGTGAAGTTGACCTGGTAGGAATAATGCAGTAGGTTGTAAAGAATGGTCTACATACAAAGAGTAGCACCCAGAGCTGTGCTATTGTCATTAGCAACCATCAATGTTTTTCATAAGGCTTCTGAATACAAACAGAATTGGAATTTGAGCCCCTGCTAATGAGAAGTGAGGTTGTAGAGTAACTAGTTTATCAAGGTGATTGAGGATATTTCAGGCAAATATTCCTCAACAGTGAAAATATTTTCAAATAAGTTTTTCATCTAACATGCCTCCAAGCCTGTGTGCGTATCTCTGCTTGAGCCAGCCACCTCAATGGTAGGTACATCCCAACAAAAAGGAGACAAACTTATCTAAGCTGCCTAGACACATTTCAAATGCATAAACCAGCAGACAGCTTTAGAGTGAGGTGTTGCAAAGTCAGAGAGACTTTTAATGAGACTGGATTTATTGCCTAATCCAGGCTCCCCTTCTAATAGCGTCATCTGAATGTTGGTGTCAGTGAGCTGTGACAAGGGCACTGTTTCTCAAGTTGAAGAAATATCAGCTTCAGCTGACAGCTGTGGAGGATTCCTGGTCCCTGTAGGAGCCATATGGGCTGTGTAAGGTGGTATGCATGGAAGGAGCATTACATGGACTAGGAGGCTTCCTCCCCACCACCCTTGGCATTGCCTGGTATATGAGGTGTTTGCTCCTTTTCTGACAGTGCAGTTGACAGTGATATTTATTTAATACAGTTACAGCCGCCCTTACACTTCCGTGCTTCTACAACCGCAAGCTCATAGATACCAAAATCCCTGTACGGTCCATAATTTTTTAATAATCATGGTCAGTGGCTAGTGTTAATCGTTCTTGGAGTCCTCACATGAAAGCACAGGTTTCTGCCATTTCTCCATTAGGCAGTGGCAGATTCTTATCCAGCATTTAGCTCATGACAGTTGTCACAAAGGAAATTGTCTGGCAGATTTGTGGAGCCCCAACCTTTTGCAAAGTATTTAGGGAATGTTTGTTTTCCCTTTCTCTTCGCATCATTGTCTGTTTATCAACATTTAGGGAGCGTGATGACGTATTCTGCAGTTTAATGACCTGAGTCATTCCTCTTAACTTACCTTTTGAGTCCTTTTCCTTTTTATATATATCAGTGCAAAGCATTTTGTAATGCTTTTTGTAGGAGGGAAGCTGAATGAAGAGAGATGGCACTGTGTTTTGCCGAAGTTTTTGTTTAGCTGCAGTATTTTTGCATGTCAGCATGAGTAGATACGATTGTGTAGCTCAGCAGCCATGACTTAGCAAGGCAGCTTGCCATTGTAATGACAGCCACTGCTTACTTCCCCTCCCTATGGCTATGGCTGAAACAAATATTATTTCATAGCAAGGTTTAGGATGCTTCAAGCAAAACTCTCTCAAGAAGTACAAGTCTTTACAATATTCTCCAGAGTTTTGATTTTTTTTCTCCCATTGTCTTTAATACAAGCTTTATATTCTTGCATTAGTGTAAAACACCTTTGGTCTTCCTAAGTATCACTTTACACCATATATTAGTCCTGTTCTCAAAATAGGACTGGTTTGATTAGTGCTATTGAGTAGACTGGCATAAATTCACCATTTCTGGCAAGAGCAGGCACAAAATTTCATCTCAAGTGAAATGTGGGTAGTTTCCTTCTCTGTAATTTCTCTGGAGGTGTGTGTAAATAGGAAGAGACTGTGTGGGTCAGTGATGGAGACAGGAGACTGCATTCTGGTTCTCTTCTTCGATTTGCTATGGACTGGCAGTGCATCATGAGATAAATCAGAATTCAAGCACATTGTCTTAATGACTTCTTATTTAAATGCATTTCCTACAAGGTTATCATGCAGTGCCTAGCACCGTTGGGTGTTTCTCCTATTTGGAGTTGTTATAATTCTATTGTATATATATTTCTTTTTCTTACTCTAACATATTACATCTAATTTTTATAATGAGGACCAGTATGATCAGAAACAAAAAGAGATACAATACTTGTCATAGTGAAAAATATAGTGCTAGAGCTTGTCCTAACATGTGCACACTCTTGTTCTCCTGAGAACTAAGAGGGATACAGTCCTCTGAAAGTAATCCTCATAGCTCTCCTGACTGAAGTAGAAGATGTTATAGTTAGCAGTAAATGAAGAGCTGCCCCTAAAGATCAAGGCAGTCCACAGGAGCCATTGCACTGGTTCTTTTGCATCAAAAACTCTAACCTTACATTCATAAATGCCCTGTTATCTCTAATCTGAGGTCATTCCACACTAGCTATATGGAAGAATGGTTAACAAGCAGTTCCTCATCTTCCATCTTAATATAATTGTTGTTGATTAATAAAGTCTTTCTCATTATGGTTGTTACAGGGAACCAGCTAGAAATGCAACATCAGCAGGTGGATAATTGCAATTTAATTGGCATGGGTCCATTTGCAGGGGTACAGGGCTGGGAACGTGCAACAGCAGGCTCTGCTATGCTGCACAGCTAGCTGGAGGTGGGGAGGAGAAAGGCCACCCTCAGCTTCTCTGTCCCTCCCATCAGGATACCATTTGATTGTCTTGATTTGTAAAAAGATTTGAACCAACTCCTTGGAGGCTCCAAGAGTTTAGGAATCAGTTCTGCTTCTGGATAAAAGCAAAGTCTAGCTCATCGCGTGCTATACCAGTGTGTATGAAATGTGGAAACTGCTCTGTAATATCCTCCTGACCTGGAGAGCACTGCAGTGATTTACTTATGTGTTTTGCATCTCTGCAGCTATGTTTGCTGCCACTTCTGCCTCAAATCTGCTGTAGCTACACACCTTTCTGAAGAGTCTGATGTTCATTTAGTTTATTTTTTGGTTTTCAGGGGAAAACACACTGAGGGCTGTTCCTGTATAGGTCTCCTGTTAAGATCTTGACCTCAAGGCATATGACGAGTGTCCTAAGGGGGACCACTGAAGTAGCAGTTTGAGCTAACGGGCTGTACATATCCTTGGGATTTCTGGAAAACTCAGCACTGAGCCCTGGGATTGGTAGTGAAATT
>NW_010291834.1:19199-90033 GCF_000700745.2 Antrostomus carolinensis | reverse complement strand
AAAGTATATTGGTTTCAAGAAGAATTAAATGTGAAAAGAACAATTAAAATATATTGGGTTCTCGTAGCAACCAAAGCAGTTGGGGTTTTTTTGGTTGTGGGTTGTTTTTGTTTTTTTTTGTTTTTAAAAAAAAGCTGCACTGATGCAATAAAAAATGACACAAGAGAATAAATGTATGAAGTTGTTATGGCAACTGAAATATGTAGGTTGAAATTTATGTATCCAGAACTTCCATGTAAGTAAAATAAACATTATCCTTGCTAATTAAAATATCATGCAAATATTATTTAATTTAAAATCAGTCATGTTTTCTCTTACAATTAATGACCGACTTTTTGCTTTCTGTTTCCAAGTATTTGCATTTGCCTCCAGCTGTGATCCGCTTGTATTTTCAGGGCAAGATTGTGATTTCACTAATATGGGCTTAAATGTGGAGGGACTCCACTGAAGCTAATGATTACAATGTATGCAGATGGGCACAACTGGAATCAAACCACGTGCTTTACCATGTTATTTGTACTACAGCTGACCTTTCTGCTTTTGGCAGATGTCATTGCTCCATGCTCGAAGGGACCTCCCTGCAACCACAACTCCCTATCTTTCCCCCCAGCTTGACATAGTGCACATGGAACTCCTTCCAGAGCCTGTTTCTACATAGAGCCTGCCCTCTTCAGCTGTAAATTTAGCTTCCAAGATGTTGTATGATAGCCAGTTCTAAATGAGCATTCATTAATTATGTTCAGCCTTTTAATTTTTCTAGTCCTTTTCCTCCAGCCTTCAGGAGAATTCAGTAATAGCTTCTGCTTTATTTGAAAGAAATAGATCTTTAATATCCCAAATTACTCTTCATATTTCATCTTCTTTATGCCCAGTGAAGTGCAGACTGATGGCTGAAAGGTAAGGAATGGGGAGAATGAACATCAGGATCTGACTGAATCCCCCTGAGCGGAGGGAAATACATTTATGCGTTTAAAGTTTTCATCTCATTCATTCTCATGTTCAGAGGAGTCTGAATTTGCCCTGTGGCGTTTGGTAACACTGTTGCTCAGAATGTTTTGGAAAACAGTCTATCAGGGTAAGAACTCAGCCGTACATAAGTTAATTGTCTCCATTTCTTATGTGGATAGCTGCCTGACATGGAGCTACAGCAAGGGTGGGTCTTTGCCTGAAAACTGTAACCAGTCCATCCAGTCTTATGCTTTGAGAATCATTCTCATGCAGCTGAACTGTGGATCATTTATCTCTTCATCCTTGCAGCAAGGTTCATCTTTGCAATGCCTTTTTTGCCCAGTTTTCCTCTTTGCCACGTGCAGCAGGACAGCAGATCCTTTCGACCACCAGTATTTGGTGTGCCAGGTCTCAGCAGGGAAGAGACTGTACCCGAGCAACAGTCCTTGCAAGGCTTGTGTTTGCAAAGACTCTGGTCCCTGCACAGTGCCATGGTCTGTCCCTGCTGCATGGACCATCGCACTTGGCAGAATCCACCACTGTGTGACCTTGGTGACACTCTGCTCCCTGGAAAAGGAGACACACAAGTACCATGGTTTGTACCTCAGCTTGAAGATAAAGCTCTGTATGAGTGACACTGGAGATGGAGCCTGGATCAGGTAGGTGAAGACTGAGGGGAGACCTTCTCACTCTCTGCATCTACCTGAAAGGAGGGTGTAGAGAGGTGGGGGTTGGTCTCTTCTCCCAGGTAACCAGTGATAGGACAAAAGGAAATGGCCTCAAGTTATGCCAAATGAGGTTCAGGTTGGCTATTAGGAAAAAATTTCTTCTCTGGAGAGTGGTCAGACATTGGAACAGGCTGCCCAGGGAAATGGTGGAGTCACCATTCCTGGAGGTGTTCAAGAAATGTGTGGCTGTAGCACTCGGGGACATGGTTTAGTGGGCATGGTGGTGATGAGCTGATGGTTGGAATGGATGATATTAGAGGTCTTTTCCAACCTTGATGATTCTGTGATGCTGTGATGAAGCTCCTGGGCGTGTCTTCTGATCAGTCACAAGACTTGACTTTGTGGAGCTAACTGAATCCAGGCAGCTTCATCTGAACTCTGTCCTGGAGGAGAAAAGCTGAAGCATGAGCTAGTGTCTCCTGCCTGCCTGAATTTCCTGCCTAGAAAGTCAGTTGTCTTGCCCCAGACGGAATCACAGTGTGACTGGATAATTATGTGATATGGTTAATCACGATCGGGTTTGAGTATAGGCTTTGTATTAATCCAGCCTAAGCAACTACTGAGTAGCTGGTAGCTTGGACAACAGCTTTTAGATGGGTGGTCAAATCAGTATTGGGGATGAGAAAATGCAAAGTTCACTAGTGACATTCTGACATCCAGAAACATGCTGAGAGCAAGACTTGCTTTCAGGAGGGTGGAGCAGCATTAAATCAGATCCTGACCTTTCTGAAACACGAGCCCGTAGCCACATAATTGTTCCTGAGCTCTAACACTCTTTAAGTCTGTCATAAAATCTTCTGAAAGGTTGAATCCATAATAGTTAAAGTGGAATCATAAAAATCCCAGGGTAAAATAAATATTATTGTGATACTTATGCTCACTTTCAAATACAATAACTTAAAAAAAAAAAATCAAACTCTTGAGGTGCGATTTGTCCAGTAGAAGCCATGCCCAAATGTATATTTTTCTTTTCTCCATTTACATTAACTGGTCATATTGGGAAGACTGGTGCAGAAGGGACTGCAGTGACATGCTTACAGGGCTTAGCCATGAGATCTCGTAGCAATCTGCAACGTCACCCTGACTTGAGACAGCTGCAAAGACTGAGCTAATGCGATGTGATGTGGAGCAAACCTTGACGTCTTCAAACAATGAACCAGAAACAGTAACGTGGAAATAGGAACAAAATCCTTTCTGATGACTGAATCATTTGACTTGAGGATACTGAACCATGCTTTTCTAAAGGGCTTCAGAAACACTTAATTAGGCACCTTCTTTTACAAAATGTTTTGTGGACATGAAGAGAGCTCTGCTATATTATTTCTGGACAGAAATTTAGACCCAGCTGACACAAATTAAACTCTGCCTGGCTTCTGGGGGATTATATTTCTGATTTTAGTTTCTAAAGTAGCCTGTTCTGGGATTGTCTGAGTTTTCAGTCTTCTGTGATATTGGTGAAAGTTAATTCCTGTCAAAAAATGTGCTGAGTGACATCTCTTCCTGTAATAAGGACTATGAGAGGCATAGAAATAGGACTAGCAGTGTAAGGAAAAAGAAAAGCACATCTTATGGTCTCTAGGATTCTTTCTCTGCATGGTGTTGCAGGACAAACTCTTAAGTCCCCAACCATGCTTCGTCTCCTAGAACTGTTTTATTTGTGGTCCAATATTGTCAGCAGCAGGAGCTGAAACTGAGTTGCTCACAATTCTATAGGATTTGCATGGAAGGGTTTTGGTAGCAGGGGTTGGGGGGGCATAGGGGTGGCTTCTGTGAGAAGATGCTGGAAGCTTCCCCCGTGTCCAACAGAGGTGGCTCCAAGATGGACTCGCTGCTGGCCAACATGGAGCCCATCAGCAACAGTGTTAGCACCTCTGGGATAACTTATTTAAGAAGGGAAAAAAACCCCAAAACAAATAACTGCTGTGCAACAGCAGCTGCAGAGAGGAGTGAGAAGATGTGAGAGAAACAACCCTGCAGACACCAAGGTCAGTGAAGAAGGAGGGGGAGGAGGTGCTCCAGGCACCGAAGCAGAGATTCCCCCACAGCCTGTGGTGCAGACCATGGTGAGGCAGGCTGTGCCCCCGCAGGCCATGAAGGGCCCTGTCCATGGTGGAGCAGATGTCTACCTGTAGCCCGTGGAGGACCCCACACTGGAGCAGGTGGATGCCTGAAGGAGGCTGTGACCCCATGGGAAGCCCACCCTGGAGCAGGTTCCTGTCAGGACCTGTGGCCCCGTGGAGAGAGGAGCCCACGCTGGAGCAGGTTTGCTGGCAGGACTTGTGACCCTGTTGGGGGGACCCGCACTGGAGCAGTCTGTTCCTGAAGGACTGTGCCCCCCGGAAAGGACCCAGGCTGGAGCAGTTTGTGAAGAACTGCAGCCATGGGAAGGACTCATGTTGGGGAAGCTCATGGAGGACTGTCTCCCATGGGAGGAACCCCATGCTGGAGCCAGGGAAGAATGTGAGGAGTCCTCCTCCTGAGAGACAACATGTGATGAACTGACCACAACCCCATTCCCCATGCACTGTGCCGCTGTGGGGGAGGAGGTAGAAAATCAGGAGTAAAGTTAAGCCCGGGAAGAAGGCAGGAGGGAGGGGGGCAGTGGTGTGGTGTGGTGGAAGGTGTTTTAAGCTTTGGTTTTATTTCTCATTATCCTCCTCTGATTTGATTGGTAATAAATTAATTGTTTCTCAAGCCAAGTCTGTTTTGCACATGATAGTAATTGGTGAATGAGCTCTCTCTGTCCTTATCTCAACCCACTGGCCTTTCATTATATTTTCTCTCCCCTGTCCAGTGGAGGAGTGGGAGTGATAGAGCAGCTTTGGTGGGCACCTGCCAGCCAGGGTCAACCAACCACAACAATACATTTAGGAGAGCTGTCAGCTCTGCCTAGGTACAGCAGAAAGGTGCAGCCCTTGGTGGACGGATCACAGACACAGAAGGTGTTCTTGCTGTTGCTGGCATGTTGTAAAGGATGAACTTGACTGGAGTCCAGTTTTAGTTCACACATGGCTTGAGCAGAGCGCAGTTGGCTGTACCCTGGCATAGAGGTGTGCTCTGTTCTTTGCTAGTAGCAGTATCCTGCTGTGCATCGCAGTTCAGCTCAGGTTGCTTCCTACTCCAGCATAGCTGCTAAATGAATTAATTTACATCAATGTCCTGTAAAATGGATAATTCCAGCATCTGTTATGTTACATTTTACTTTCCCCCTGTAGCTTTTTGAATGTTCTAACGATTTTTTAAAATGCTTACTTTTGAAAAAGTTAATTAAATAAAAGCAGTATCTCTCAGCATTATATGTTCCTGGGAGCATTTGGTTACCAAGATGATAGATTTCCTGAGATACTGACATCCAGAAGTTAACAGATCATTGTATTTTTACATCTTTTCTCTCTTAAAGTAAATCATTTGGGGTAAACTGGCATTTATCTACAGGCTCTCATGGGACTGGAGCAGAGCTACCAATTCATGATACAAAACACCAAGAGGTCTCAGATCAGCTTCTGTGTTGAATTTCTCTCTCTAAAAGCACCCAGGAGAGCATCCCCTAAGCTGCTGGCTGTAGGAGAAGGTGCATTAGCTCTCTGAACCCTAAGGCAGTTGCAGATTTATTCAGGCTCGTGTGCTGTAGCTCCTCCACCAGCGCTCCTGGTCCCTTTGCAAAGCTGATCAGCATTTTCTAGCCACAAAGCAGTACATGTGCCCTAGGAAATATCCCATACAGGTGTGTATGTCAATAAATTCAAAGTCCTAGCAGCAACATCCAAGAGTATGGAAAAGCAGAATAATGTTTGCGTGTATGTTGCTTATTTTTTTATGTTGCCAATGCTGGGGCTCACTCTGAGAAGTAAATACATGGTAAGTATTTTGGATGGTTACAAATACCTGCTATTCATATGTTAGGTACAAATACTGGAGGCAAACAATAGACTGGAGAATTCATCCACTATTACAGAGTTTGGCTGCTATAGGAAGACCTCCTGTAGGAACTCTTGGAAACCCCATATGCCATAATTGCCTGTGAGGGCAGATGCTCCTTCTGGCTGGTTGCTGGCTCAGACGTGAACTGGAACATACTGCCTGCTGAAAGTGGAACCAGTGACAAGTCTTTCATAATTCATAACTGTGTACTTTGGCAAAAAATAATCAGCAAGAATTTTTTTGACTGTTGACTGTGACAATTGTGCATGTCCTAATAAGCTACTGGAAAGATGCATTAGAAGCACAGAAAAGCTTTGTGGAGCACTGTTAAAATTAGATAAAATTAACAAGGTAGCTAATGTGATTACTATTTTATTAATGAACATTTAAATAATGCTGTAAGTTTGCACAATGAGAGAGATGTTGCCCTGAAGAGATTGTGGTCTAAATAGTCTGTTAATTATAATCTAAATAGATTAGCATTAATTATACACAAAATTGGAAGATTGCTTTTGGTATGATCTATCATTCTCCTGGTTACTACCCATGTGAGCAAAGTTACCAAATGGAGTTTTAATCTGCTTTTGCAACATTTGCTTGCAAAATTTCTTACCTTTTTCTGAGCAACTTGAAGGGAATAAGGTAATATTTTCTTTTGTGAAGAGGAAGATAGAGTTTTCCCAACTACTAGAACTACTAGCCTTCTAGATACAGTCTGGGGGTCTGATAAAAAGTTTAGACTTTTGTCAGTGGTTTTAATTCAAGATTGAAGTAATTATTTCCAGAACCTCCTACAAGGAGGTATGAGCATGATGCACATGCTACACTGTATTCATACTGTGTCACCATGGGGCTGCCAGTTCTGCTTCTCACAGTGACCTGCACAGTTCAGGAATAATGAGGTGTTGCTAAAATACTTCATTTACATGAGCAGGCAGCTTTTGTATATGAAGTGTACAAACAATTTTAGACAGCGTAGGCTTTTGGTTAGCCTCTAAAGGCAGAATTGTATGTAATCAAGAATAAGAAAAGACTCAGATCCAAGAATGCTAGTCTTTAATAAATCTATCACAATAACACAGCAAGTATCCTTTTTTGCCTCTTGCATTATACAGTACTGTTCACTTCATAACACCAAGTTAAATGACTATTGGTTTTCAGATGGATTGCTAGCATATACTTTGTTCAAGTTTGGGAACCATATATTATTCTGCTAACGCTTACTGAACCTTAATACATTGGAACAGAGACATGTTCCAGATTTGTTACAATTACTCTTACTTGAACTGTTTGTACCCTCCTAATGTCCTTGGTTTGCTGCTCTTCACAATTAATCTGTGACCCATTTCCCTAAGGAAGACAATGGAAACATTTCATAGCATCTTATTGTTTTATGTTCTTTCAAAATATTAGAGTCAGCTAATGGTGAAAAATTTGAGGGAAAAAATATGTAAAATATAAACAAACTGAAGTTCCTTATCCAATTTTGCAGCTGCACTCATTTGATAGAGGCTACCATACAGTCTGTAGTTTCTGCTGAAAATTGTCAAACCCCTTTTGAGATGATGCAGAAACTGAGCTCCTTTAGGATCAGGCAGAGTTTGGTCTTCATGATTAAAGCAAATAAATAGTATATTGATTTGCATATTTTACATTGTTGCCTGTAAATAATAACAATAGAAAACACTTATGTCAAGTACTCAAAGAAAGCAAAGATGAAATGAAAATTTTCATGCATGCTTTTTTGCTCCTTGTAAAACCAATTTTCCCTTCCTGAAAGAAATACTTGGGGAGTTGCTTGGGTTTTCTGTAGGCTCTGAGGCAAGATGCAAGACCTGGGTTCATTTCCTTGCTGCCCTGCATAATTTTGTCATGGTTGCCTTGCTAACCCTTCCTCCCTTCCAGATCACAAATGGGGGATATGCAGCATCCTTTGGTGACAAGAAACGAGCTGAAGGAATGCAATGTTCTCTGTGACTGTGAACGTGTTAGAAAAGCTAAAACTTTAGAGAGGACATGCGTGGAGTCCTATGTGCTCAGCCCCATGTAGTGCTGAGCTGCTTGGCCTGATCCAACATTTAAACACATTTTTTACTGGAGCACAAGACTAATGCCATTGGTTCTAGTGAAGTTAAAAGCACGTGTCTAAGTAGTTGCCTGGATTGGGGCCAACGTTCAGTCTTTTGCTGGACGGAGCCCTAAATAAACAATCTAATATCAGAGGAGAAAACATTTGAACATGTGGATGTGATTTGGCTGTTTCTGTGGCATTGGCTTGTTGTTTTCTAAGTTGTGCTGGCAATGCTTGGTCTGTTTAAAATGCTAACAATTTCTTGCCTCTTGTGTTAAAGTTGACTGGAGTCCTGGTGCACATGCTAAAAAAGGATGGGTCTAAATCACTCATGATGTCTGTGATGCTCAGATACAAGACACTCTACTGTGTTTGAATTCACTCTGCTTTCCTATTTGTGATCTTGCAAAGCGCCCAGAAATTTTCTGAGATCTGACTTAGTGGCAGTCATCATGTTTCATTCAAAAGCTAACTCCTCAAGCACATTTTTGCAGGGCAGAGCATTGTAAACAGAGATGTCATTTATAATATTTATTGTCTTCATGCAAAATCTGCAGTAATGTATTAGATTTCCAGCAGGAAAATTGAAAAAAACCAAATATAGTCTTTTATTCTGACTTCTATTAAAGATATTATTTGAAAAAATACTGTGTGTTTTATGAGGGTTTTCTGTAAGCAATATAAGATTGAAGTCTCTGTAAATGAAGGAAATGTAACAAAAAAAGTGCATTTGAATGTAAAAGATAGCTGCTACACAAGTATGAAACCCTTTCAAAAATGTGTCAATTAGGAGAATGTCATGAATTAGAAATGAGAAAACAAAGCAGGTAATTCAGTTGGTGCTGTAAGAAGATCTATTCCTGCAGCTACTCTAGATGAGAACCCCATTACCGTCTGTGGGCCTTTTTGGCAGGGCACTGATTTCCTTCTTTATCTCTGTGTTCTGATGCTGAGAGCACCTTGAATGCCTTCTGAAGTCAACTAGGGATTATGATAAGCATCAGCTTGTAGATTTAGCCTATTAAGACTTTCACAGACTTCCATGAGAGTGGCTAAAAGATTAAACCCAGAAATTTTTGCATGACAAAGCATTGAGGTGAAAATCTTATGTATGAGCTACCTGATATTTATCTGAATTCCAACTACCCTTTTGTATGTGCACGCTAAACTTTACATTTAAGGGTAATAGAATTATAGTGCACATATCGGCTACTTTATTTGATTTTTTTCTTCTTCTTTAGTCTGCAGCTTCCAATGGATCAGAAGGATCTGGACAGTGTGGTGAAATCAATAAGGAGAACCAGACTTTTGAAAATTATGTGGTAGACATGAAGACAAAGGTATGGTCCGCTCTTTTGTGATGGAGAATGAAATCCTTATTTAGTCAAGTTTTGATGGTGACGTGTAGAATATATGGAATTTGAAATCCCGCAGTAATTTTTTTACTGCTTAATGACTGCATGTACATTAACACATTTGAGTGAGGTTTATGGCTGCAGTTTATTGCTGTATGTTACTATCCCTGTGCATTTTATGCTGGCCTAGGCAGGAGTTACTTTTTATTTTTCTGTTAAAGTGTTGTTAATACTGGTGATGGTTCTACAGGATTGCTGAGCTCAAGATGTTTTCATTTCAGTGTATTTTTGAAGTGCAAGGTGTTGCACAGTTAGTGAATTTTATTTTTGGTTTTGGTCTGAGGTTCAGTGTGGTAGAATATGAATGTCAGCGAAGTGATGATTTTTGTGTGGGCAGTCTAATGATACCTACCATAGAACTAAGCTGAATAATACATGAAGCAATATGACTTCGTGGCTGTGGTAAAGGGGTATGTTACACTTTTTGTAACAATCTCACTGCTTGCAATGGTGAAGTTATGTGTGTTTCATTATAATATCTCCATTATTTTAATGGGCTCACAACTTGGCTGGAACAATTCTCTTGGGCTGGGTATTGTTATGTAGACTTTTAGCCTTGAAGTCATAGTGTATTTTTTCTTTTCTAAGTGAAATAAAATTATTAAGTTTTCTTTTAAAGTTAGCAAGCTGGAAACATGATGAAAAGGAAACAGACATTAACCAAGTTGGCATGCATATGTGATATCTTGTAGATCATCAAAAGTTGTTTCTAACAGTGGAAACTGCAGATTATTTCTCTTGTCTAAGGCTTTGTTTATACTTCTAAATCAATTTCTCTGATCGTTAACTTTTCATGATCAAAAGAACTAATTGTCTAGCGTGGCTTTCCAAGTTTCTTGTGTTGCTGTGTTCCCAGTTGATCATAAAAACTTTTGTACCATATAGGACCGTGGTGCTACTTGAGAGTTGAAATACAAAACTGCAAATACGCATGGAAATTTATCTCTGTATTTGTCATATACTCATGGAAATGTTTCTCTAGAATTTTGGAAGAAGTTATTTCCCTGAAGCAAGGAATTATCAAAAGCTTGTTATATACACTAAATGCATTGTGTCTGTGAGGATGTTGTAGAAATCATGGGATGTAGTGGATCTCAACCCAATTTCACAACATTTCCAATATGAATGCCCAGTTGAACAATGCAGCATTTTCCCTACTTAGAGTCACGATACTGCGAACTCCTGGTCTCAATGTTTCTCCATCAGCAGTTCTACGTACCACATTTTCATGCTGTTTGTAGCACTCCATCCCAAAGTGTACGTGAGAGTAAATTCCAAAAATTGTCGATTCCATTGCCAAACTGTAAGACATTCAGAGCTGTGAGTGGTATTTTCTTCAGTTCCCAGTACCATGGGATAACAGATAGCAGCTGGTTTATTTTAATTTCCTGGAACTTGTGGTTTAGTGTGTCAGTTCATTCGAGAGAGTCATTTTGTCTGATTTCTTTTTCAAGTGACTGTGCTTGAGTGTCAGTGGCACGCTGCTATGACAGTGACACATAGCTATTTAGGACTAGCTACATGTTTAAGCATATGCACCAGAGCTTTTCAGTTGCTGATGATCAATTGGCTGTTAGATTTATTTCCCCACGCAGAATGCTCAAGAATTAAAATGAACTCTTCATTCACCATGGATCTTGAGAGCTGAGAGCCACTTCAGGACATATTGCCCTTGAGGACCGTGTATTTCTATTGCAGAGCATCCCAGCCCACATAAAGCCAGTGGAGCATTTGTAACTGAAGCACTTCTGTTTCCTTCTGAATAAGGGATTTGTGGGAAGCAAGAGAAAACAATTATTGCTTTGTATGAGAAATAATAGATACATAAAACATTAGGCATAAGTTTTAAATTAATGAAGGTTGCAAAGCTTTCAAAAGGCTAGCTTATCCAAGGCCCTTCAGAGATGAAGGATGGCTCAAGGACCTTTCCCCATCCTCTACTCCACACCCTGTGTTTATGAATGTGCATTTCCTACAACCCTACAAGTCATACTGTGTTCCCAGCTTGCCTTGTCATCTCCTTATAAGCCCCTAAACTGGAGAGTTTGTGGGAATGAGACTACTAGAGAGGTTACACTGTCTCCATCTTTAGAGATTTTCAAGACCAGACTGGATAACCACCTGAATAACATGGCCAGACCTCACTGCTTAACCTACTTTGAGCAGAAGGTTGGAATGAACACCTCCTCAGATCCTTTGCATTGTCACTTATCCTGTGATCCTTTAAAATGCTTTTGAATGCTGGGGCAGTGCTTGGCTAAAGTGGTGTGAGCTCCCACATACTGAATAAAAAGGTGGTAACCTGGGCACGTACTTGGGGCAGGAAGAGAGGTAATCCCCTCCACAGCTGTGAAGCAGAAAACAAGCTTTTTTCTTTGGCTGTTGAGCCTGGAGCAACCACGGCCACTTGGGTGCAGAATCCTTGTGATGAAGGAGTGGGGTTGCCTGTCCAGCCTTCACTTCACCCATTTTACCATCTACCTGCAAAGGCTCAGAGTAGCAATTACAGAAAAGAAAATTGTCTTTAACTTCTTGTTGGGAAAACTACCAGCCAAACTGGTCAGAACTCCAGCATTGATTGTGCTAAATAACAATGAAATTTACCATGCATGGGAGAAGGGAATGATTTTTTTTACAGCTTCTGCCCGAGACTCTTATGGGCCTGGGGCCAGTTGTGGAGCTGCTGCTGTTAGGGCTGCTGCAGTCAGGAGGAGCAGAATTGCTAATTTGTTGATCTTTAAATTAACACCAGCACTCATGGTCTTCTGGTTCAGCCTGGGAACTGCATTAAAATTCTTAGTGGCTAAAGTATACAGAACTTCACGCCTTCTGAAATTTGTATTAAGTTCTCTTCCTGGCTGAAGCAGGGTTTACTCTGACATTTCATCTGTAATAGAGCTCCTAACTACATATCCAGCATCTGCAAGATTAGTATTTTCTCATTTTTTGTTTCTTGTGTAGCACAAAACAGTCCTAATAAAGGGGCTGTCTCATGAGATTTTTCCCTTCTAGCATATAATTACTCAGATAACTTTTATCCCAGTGTTAACCTACTAACTAACCAATTGTGATGCACAGAAACCTAGCTGGAACTGGGCTCAAGCTCTGATGATAAAGACATACGTTAATGACTACATCAATTACCCTCTTGGAAGAGATGTAGTCTGGAAAGTATTTATTTGTAGCTTGTTTGGGTGCAGCATAGGACCTGAAAAGAAGAGATCGGAAGTTTTTTACCCCATGTGAAAGACTGGCAATGTAATACCATCAGCAGGTACTCCATAGTACTCAATTTAAGACATATTAAGAGTAAGTAAATCTTTCTCCACATTTGTAAGAGGATGTATATGTTCTCTGTGTAGGTGCATATAGCTCTAAATAGTCATTGGCTAAATTTTGCTAGATGCTGACATTACTAATCACGTGTCAGCAGTCTGGTAGATGTCTCCTTTCTCCTGTCTACTCCAAAAACTTGGAGACCTAGTAGTCTTGTTTTTCTTAATTTCTACTGTTTGAATTAGAGATAATAATGAAGCCCAAAAACTTGGAGACCTAGTAGTCTTGTTTTTCTTAATTTCTACTGTTTGAATTAGAGATTTTTTTTTTTTTTTTTTTTTAAGAAAAAGAATCAGTTTCTCTTTACAGTTTTTGCTCTATAATATTTGGGTTTCAAAATAATTTAAGAAATGTTTAAAAAGATACGTCATGAAAGATTTAAAAAAATCAGAGAATCCTTCCTGTTGGTTGTAGGTTTTACAGAAGCTTGCTTTTATAAATATTCAGTTCAGCTGGATGTTACAGGCTCTGGTTCTAAATATAACTACCTAATTAAACCCTATGCTTTGGTTATCCAAGTGGAAGTACCTGGATGCAGTGAAGATTTTAATGCCAGAAAGAAGCATTAAATTGTCCGGTCTAAACTATTGCATTGTACAGACCATCACGTTTCACCCACTCACCTCATATTGTTTGCTTTTGTCTGACTTAAAATTAGACTCCTTGGTAAAATTAGAGGAGAAGGAAGCAATCACCTGGTAAGTGGTTTTTACATTGTGGTCCACAGAGCTACCGGTATCACAGTGGGAAATAATAGTTATTCTTCTTGTATTAAGGCTTCCTGAGAGTCAGACCTCATCACAGAGGTTATTTTTGACCATCTAAATCAACTACGAGCAACTATAAACCATTTCTTTTCACCCCAGATGGCTGCTTCTCAATTTGTTTGGTTTTTGGGTCAAGTCTTTCTATAGTAGATTTCAGTCATGATCATATGTATGGATAACACGAGGGCTGGAAGAGCAGGGGAAAAAATAGAACTAAACAGCAATATGACCTGCAGAAATTAGAGCAGAAGATGTTGCTAATGAAGGGTAAAGCAGTGCCAAGGATTTGAAAATCTTATACTTGAGGAGAAAAAATGAATGGAAAAGGTATCTAGTTGGAAGAAGACAAGCAGCTCAGCTTCTCATTTGGGTTTGGAATGGGTAATTCATGACAATGAGGAACTGTGTCCTTGGGAGAAACACTGGAGACCCAATGACAGTCATCTGTTCCCATAGTGCAGCCCTGACTTTGTCAAGTCATCAATAGATGTGTGTTAGAAGCCATGACCAGGAGCTCTGGTAGCCAAAATGAGCCTATGGAAGGATGGAGCTGGGGTCTGTGTCCCCAAAAGCATGGATCTCTTCTGTCTGGGGCTGCAGAGATTCTGAGGGTACAAAGTAAGTGACAGCATTTCAGAGACCGTGCTGCTCAACGATGCACTAAGCTTGGGTAGCAGATGTGCAAATCCTGCCCTGTTAAATGGTCATTTTTGTATTTTACCGAAGGAGGTGACACTCAAAAACTGGAGCAGTGCAGGAGGAAGCTTTTAGGTACTAATGGACCCTGCTTTTCCCAGGCACACACAAGTCACATTGTTCACAAACAGCCTCAAAGGGTTCAAGCCCTCTCTTTTTCATATAAAATGTAATTATGATCATCAATTCATTGGGACCAGCTCACAGGAATAGAGTTACTTGCAAGTAGAAGCATTTACAGATCATGCACTTGGAGACCAATTTCAAAATATATCCCCATATGCCAGTTTTGAGTATGATATGAAATTTTAGAGCCAAGTCATTAGGTAATTATGTATGGAAATATTTCACACCTTACTAGATCAGCTTGGATCTACAAATTGGAAGGGAACGAACTGTTGGATGCTTTACATCTAAGTGTTAAAATATCTCCTGATTTTAGAGTTGACTGAATTCCCTTTTACCCTATCATGCTTAGAGCACAAACGTGGCTTAGGTTAGTCCATCTTAATGGGTTAATTTGTTCTTAAGTAGATGGTTAATTGGTTCTTACTTCAAGGATGTTTCAAAAGTTCCATTTAATATATTCTATAGTTTAATAAACTTGTCTGTTTGGCTACTGGACTAAACTTCAGTAAGGAGAAAACATGCAGGTTCCAGTCCAGCCTGTAAACACAAACCAAGTTTGTTTTGTGCACATGTGATTGCTCAGAGCGAGTTAGAGTTTTAGAAACAGTCGTAAGTGCTCTGGAGACTTTCACTTTAAGATGTTACATGCACCAAGAGTTTAATAGTTGGGGAAGGGTTGGTTGCTCTCTGACCACATATCTGATTCACTATGGATTTTGTAACTTTGGTAGCAGTGACCTCATTTTGGCAAAATAATGTGTGTCATTTACGGAGCCTCTTGCTGCTTTAGCAATCACAAGAATATTAGGGTTATAACCTGAGTAATTTATGGAAGAGAGATGATTCTTAAATATCCTTTTATTTTCTTGGAAAGGCTTATTTTATTGAAAACATATTTTAGTTCTGAGTGAGAATGAGAGATCCTCAGTGAAGCACCCAGGGGGAATTGTGCTGTCCAGTGTGTTGAAAAGGTGAATTGTAATGTATGGGTGTCTAGACGTTTCCTCTTGTTGCTGTCAACAGTCCAGTTGGCTGTATTTTTTTTTTTCCAGTGAATAGGAGCATTGATTTTCCTCTCTCTTTGGCCAGAGCTTTCATTTTACATATCTTTCCTCTTCTGTGTCTCTTTCTCTCTCCCTCCCTCTTTCTTCTCTCTCTCTCTTCCTCTGTGTGTAAGAGAGGGAAGACTTTAAGAGCTGACAGCGAGCTTTCTAACTCAGAATGATTCATGTAAGGCACCTGAAAGGCAAGCTCTGCACCAGCATCACTGCAAGAAAGGTAGGGCTTTGGGGGCTAAACAGTCTGTAAAACTTGGAGCGAAGCATACAGAACATGAAATAAATTGATTAAGTCTGTGGATCTGTCAAAGATGCAGAAAAAGTTTGGGAGAGAACTTAAGGAGTTTTTAAGCTCTGACATTCAGGGTGCTTTCTTTTAATTAAAACTTTGATGTATTTTCCTAAGCGAGGGGAAAAAAGGGCACCTCTCTGTAGCTCTGAATAACATATATAATGTGGGATTTTTTTTCCATGGATGTAAACTAGAATTATATCGCTGTTGCTTTTCCCAGACCTGGGTGTCTATGTAAATAGGCAATTCCCGTTTTTTTCTCCTGACTGATTATTTTCTGTTTTACTTTCTGAAAGTTTGCTGTATCCAGACAGTATTTGTATTCACTTCCCGAATCCGAATCTGACCCAGTAATTCTGAGTGATTGTAGATGTGACGCATGAGCTCTTACACACACCTTTATGTTTCAATCATGCACTCCAGGCAATATGCATTTGCAGGAATCATGCTCTTAATAAAACCCCTTACAACCCAAAGCAGTTGTTTTGGCAGAGAAGTGACAGCGTTTTGATAGATGGGCCCGATAGTTGCGTGTGTTGTGCTTGCTCGGAGTTAGTAGAAAAGAGGAGGGAGAGAGCAAGCGAGAGGGGGGAGAAAAAAAAAAGACAGGGAAGGAGAGAGCGAGAGGAAGAGAGACTGAGAGAGAGCGAGAGAGAGAGAGAGAGACTTGGCAAAGGAAATCTTATGGGTATACTGAAACAGCAGATCAGAATTGTGAAACCAGAGCCAGGGCTGAAATGTGATGCTTTTGCTCTTTTGTGCTTGTTGTGGTTCTCATCTTCCCATTTAGAAGGCTGCCTAGCATTCAACAGAATATTTTGATCACAGATTGAACAATGCAGCAATCAAGCCTGATAAGCCACCTGGAAGTTTTGCTTGAGCCGATTTCTAGTGGGTTTTCTGATCCCTGTGAGCATCATGACTGCCTTTAGCATTGTGGAGGAGGACTCGAGTTTCTTATGAGGGCCCCACTTGGAAAAGCAGGCTGTGCAGATTCAAGCCTCCGGTTCTGTTCATGCTGTTCAAAAGCCTTTCCTCACCCTTGCTGATTTGTTTTTATGATTTACATACACTCCTGTGGAGATTTACAGAATGGATTGTCTGTGCATTGTCACGACCAAGGTAGGACTGGAAACATTGCTGTTCTGTGTGCAATTCTCTGCTGTTTTTCTCTTCCTGTAATTAAATAGATTGAGCATGTACTGTGTCAGGTTGCAAGATAAAGTGATAAATAAGCTTTGCTTCAATGAGCATTTTGTTGTCTTTTTTCTATAGATTATGCAGTTTGCTTCTATATCACTTCCTAAATGATATGTAATTTACTTATTTTTACTAGCAAAAGAAAAATGATTTCATATTTTATCTTAGTCTGTCTTAGTTTGTGTCTATTAATATCTCTAGCTACTAGAGCACTTTCAGAATACATGGTATAATGCACATATTTTCTGAGCTTATCAGTGTCTTCTGTAAACTAAAGAATTAAAAAAAAAAATGGGGGGGTGCATTATATGGGTCCTGCGATTTTAAAGAGGCCAATCAGATGTAGTTTAGATAGTCATGATGTTCCTGATTGGAGAGATGCAAGTTTCTTGTGGCTTTTTGTGGCTTTTTTGGGGGAAAAAAGCATAGCTTGCTTTGCATCTCTAGGCCTGAAAAATAAAAATGCCTTGGTCCCAATTCGGCACTCCTATACTGATGCTAGATCTAACCTGATTGGGAATGGTCCTTCTAAAGAATTTGTTCCCAGCGTGCATGTATACAATTTTTTATCCACAATGATGGCAGGCTAAGGATTTTGGGGTTAAGGACAGTTCCCAACTTAAAGATCTGGGGTAGGGATGAACTGAATGATTCTTTGAGATGTCCTCAAACTTAGCAAACTAACTTAATATTAAATGACAGGGAGAAAATCAGGGAACTCCCTTTCTGTTGTTACAGGGCAGGCAGCTCACTGTATCTTTGTAACCGCATTTGCACGTGGTGATAGTATTTAAAAGGAGCAGTTACTGGGGGAAGTCCAGACACTGGAGTTCAGCACAGCCACTCCCTGTCCTGGTTTATTTTTGATGAATTTCATTACTTTGGTGGAACTTGCAAAATGCCTGGGGTAGCCAGAACACCTACAGGCTACGTAAATGATAAGGCAAACCAATGGTTAGCACTGTCATCATTGCTGTCATTTATTGCACGATGACCATGCAAAATGGGGACCTCCATCCGTGACATGCAGAAGGGCAGGAGGAGACACCCCAGAGCACGCATAGGCAGCAGTGAGGGGTGGTGGGTGGCTGCCACAGAGTGCAGAGGGCATGACGGAGCCGCAGATGCAAACTGCCCTTCCCATCTTCCTGGGAACCAGAAGGACAAGGGAAAGAACAGGAGGTGAATGAGGCCACAGAAGGAGCTCCTTCTGTGGCCTCATTCACCTCCTGTTCTTTCCCAGGTCCTTCTGGTTCCCACAAACCGTGCTGGATCTGACACTACCTTCTCAACCTGCCCTGAAGCAGAATAGAGGTGCCTGCGGGTGCCCGTTGATGTAATATGGGTGAAAAGAGTTCAGCAGCGGTGGTGCAGCACCGCTGAACAAAACCTGGATGCAGGATCAGGCTAAATCATCCGATTTCTACTCCCTGACATGGCATTCTGATAGAAAATAGGTAGGAATGTTGAAAAGACAGCTGTGATTAACACCACTTCTGAGTGTCCAGTGGTGCGGTGGGGACCAGCGATTGCAACCAACCTTGGCCTTGAGAATTTGGTGAGGAAATGTGCGGTAGCTGAATTTGTGACAGGAGGATGATTCTACTTCTAAGATGTTACAACTGGGAAAAGAACATGGCCCAGTACCTTTTTTAATATATCAGGAGACACCACTTTATTTATTTAATAAATTGGTGATGAATGTTTCTACTAACATTTTCCTAGGGTCTTCTGGGCAAGAGCAAATGTAGACTTGCCATCATCTCACTACTGCTACTGCTCTGAGCAGAGCTCCCAACTCCATCTACACACAATATTTTTCCTCCCATCTCTTCTGTTTCTTGGATCCACCACTAAATGGTTGAAATAATCTGAAAGTCAAGCACACGTGTCCAATATTCAACTCCAGATATTCAGTCTTCACTGCCAACTTTGATGTTGGAATGGGAATGGATTATGAATTGTAGGTGACCTGCTATTTGAGTGCATATGGGAACACCATATTAACAAATACAATTGAGCTGAATAATGGCAAAAATCTAGTTTCAGAATGCTTTCATATTGCAAAGCCAAATAAATTACAGTTGATTTCCTCATCTTGTTTGGTGCTGTGTTTAAATAGCTGCACTAGTGATATTATATTATATTGATCCATAATCTCCTTTTTCTTGCTTTATTGTGCATTGGAGTAACTCTACTTCCTTTAAACCTTGCAAGTTTTTATGGCATTTCTTTATGCCAGTTTTCACTGTTATAATAAAGGCAGACCTTTCTCAGATCATTTGAGATTTTTTAAAAAATCATTTCAATAAGTATGAATTCTACAGAGCAACAGTATGGTCATTTTTGGCCACAGATCTGGTAGTTATCCTTGTTGGAATTACCATTTGTCTGATTTGTGCAAACAATTGCCATTCTCTTTCTTGGAAAAGTAGATCTTAATATCAAGAGCAAGTAAATATATAAATTTCATTCTTCAGATCTTATAAACAAGAAAAAAGAAGTAAAAGATGAATGCTATTTAAACAGCAAAAGTTGAACACTGTTTAAAAAGTTGACATTTTTAACACATGGTCATTAAATTTACTCTGGAATTTGCAGTATTTTCAGTCTATAGAAAATGACATAAATGTTGTGGTGGAGTGAATATGCCCTTGTAGATTATATACAATGAATCCAAAGATCCTGCTTTGAACTCTGTATAGTGAAAGACGCCATCTAATAAAATTAATTTCTGATGTGCCTTGCCAAATCTTAAATCCTACTGATATTATATTTTCAGCCAAAATGTAAGATATGTTTAAGATAGATTTAAGGTATTCATTTGTACAGATTCTTCCTTTCCTTTTTAATTTCCTTCATGTTTCCATGCATTTCTGAACTCAGGACTTAGGAAATGCTGAATCAGTCAAGGAGGACTTATTATGGTCTTCTAGTTTATTTTAATTGATTGTGTTCCCAGCATAGCTTCTTTCTTTTACTGTAGCATAAAGCAAGTTAATTTGTGGCTTTATTGTATCATTAGGAAGAATTCAGTATAAATAAAAGCTTAGGTCGAGACTCCATCCCAGTGGGAGCACCAGGAATTTTTGAAAAGAAAGAACATTCCCACTGTGCCTCCCAACAGTCAGAGGCAACATGCTGTCCTTTCCCTGAGCTGTTAGCTCTCCTTCTATCCTTCTGCCTTCTAGAGAATTATGAATACAATAATAGCTGCTGCTGGTGAAAAAGAAAATATATAGCTCTGTGTTTCCTGACAAGATTCACCACAACAAGGGCTGCTTCACTGAAACCCCCAGTTCTTGGTGTCACGTGGTTTAGAAAAGGTGATCAGCTTTCACTGAGGGGAAAAAAAAAAAAAAAGGGCTTTCTGGCCCTTGTTGTTACAAAGGAGAACTCAGTGGTGGAAATTCTAAAGGTTTAAAACCCAGAAGAGAGATGAACAAAAAACAAAATATATTTTTATTTTAAAAATAAAAATGGTGTCAGATTAAGGATTTTTGATACTTGCAGCTGGCAATCACAGCACCACAAAAAAAGAGAATTTAATAATACCACAAGTGTCCATCCAGTCCTCTGTCACGAGCAGAGATAGCTAAGGATCTTCTCCTAGGATAGAGGTTTTAAAACTTCCTGGGCAATCCAGTCTAATGTTTTATTATCCTTAATGTTAGTAATAGCCCTAAGAACTGTCAATGTTGGTTGCCACTAATGTCACCTCTTGTTTTGTTTTGTAGCTGTATTTTAAGGTTTGTTTAAAATCCCAGATTTTATCACCTGAAATCTTCCATGTTTTGAGAAGAGCTTGTAAAGTTGTACATGAAGACTGGACACCAAATAAAATAATCCAACTTTATTCACAGAATCTAACCACTTGCTATTTTTTGCCTGACACCCACGTTCACAGCACTGAGCACTGGCAGCAGTAGGGTGCCCATGACCCAGAGTTGTATTTTCCAGCTTGTAAACCAGAGAACTGGCCACTTTCAGACCAAAGGACAGTGCCCAGCTTGAATGTGTTGGGTTTGTTAGATACAAAAATAAGTTTCCGTTGTCAAAATATTTAAAGTTATGCAAAAATTACTCTTTCTTAGAGATTCTTATTTCCAGCTTTCACTTAATTCTGTAGTGGTTTAAGCAGGATTACTTGCTACATAGGTTCCATGTTTAATTCAATTTTCCTTACCTCTGTGGAATGAGACAATTAATGAAAATGTGATTATTTATGTGAATGGAGTAAAGTTCCTGAATATTAGGAGTTATTTATTTATTTATTTATTTTAGAGTTAATGAAATACTCAGTTTGTTCCACTAGTGAAGAAGCTTGTGGTTTTGTTTTTATTTTTTTAGTATTTTTTAAAATTCTGTGTTAGTCTAATTTGGTAAATTAACAGTATCTCTCATTTCATGACTGTCTGTCCAGCACCTTTTCTAAGGATTTAATTGAAGTGTTTACAAGAATGAAATAAAGATGGAAGGAAAAAACTGTTTTGTTATGGTGTTGGGAAGCAGGATGATATGCTTGTTTATGTTGTTAACTCATAGCAAGGTTGAACATGTACAATTCTGACTGGCAAGGTTGCCAGGAGCCAGAAACATCTGTCTATCCTATTTTCTTCTGCTCATCCGGCAACATATTTGGAACAGAGGGCACTAATGTGTGTACTTAAGGCAAAACTCTGACAGATGTGTGAGCAGGATTCTCAATATGCACAATGATCCTGGAAAATAAGAAGCCACTGTGGTCAAATATGGGACCAACATCTGGCTTAGACCTTGGGTACAGTATGACTCTTCTGTAGGTCTCTCCCACTCCACGCACTCATCACCTCACTTTGCAACATGAAGTTAAGAATAAAAGAGAGAAGAGCTATAAAATTTGCACCTTGTCTTTTTGTCAGCATTAGCCTTCCTTTCCCTATAGTCCCAGCATGGAAGACCAGGCAAAATTCAGAGTTCATCTTCCTCAGTAGCGTAACTGTGAATCTGAGTGAGGAGTTGCTGTGGCTTGGCTAGTTGACTTTAAAACTACCAGTTTATATTAAGTATATCATTATAAATCTCTGTTGATAGTGTGCTGTGCTTGGGAAGGTAGGGGCAGGTCTTGTGTCCCGGTAGGACACTGTGGATTCCTCAAGTGAGGGTGTAACCCTCATTTAACGTTTGTCTGACACAGTTAACTCCCAGTGCCAACCTAGTTGATTTAAAGGGTGTTTTTAGGACTTGGCTGAAGAATGGAAAAATGTGGAGGTGACACCACTGAACTGACCTCACTTTTCTAGTCTCTCTAATTTAGAGCAGTGTCAAAACCAGTCCCAAGATGCTCTCAGAAGGGCAGAATGGTAAATCAGATCAGGTCATCTGCTGGAGATGGACACCAGGTCCAACCACTATATGCCAGCTGTTGGTTTCCCTTTGCAGAGTTGAATCCACTATGAGGTTGAGTTGGTTTATTGATTATGGTGGCCTAATGCCAATGCAAATAGCTAATACTTAGACTATTTATTTCTGTTGAAGTGCTTTTGTAATACACCTTACTGAAAAAAAAAAATAAATAAGCCTGTTTCCTCCCCTCCCCCCAATTATATCGTGTTAATCTGAAAAAATTAAATATAGAGTTTTAAAAAGGCATATACTTAGAGAATGAGGTTCAATTTTTTATTCTTATTTCCTGTATGATTAGCTGTATGAGTCTGAGAGGCTGTAAGGTCAGTCAAAAATGATAGGAAATCATTTTAGGAAATGATAAAGCTAAGTATAAATACTGAGGTTGAGCCAATGGTGTAGACTAGTATATTCTTACCAAAACCAGCAGAAATTTTGAGAGCTACAGTACATGAGGAATTGATTTGAATTTAGCTGGATATGAAACAAAAAAGTAACCGCATTTTCTATGTGCCCGCATATTGTTAATAGTGCTAAATAGATCTGGGCGACATTTGTTGTTTTTTTCTTTGCAAGACTTCAGGCTTTGAATCATTGTGGTTTGAAATCATAAACTGGGTAGCTAAGTTTTTTGTGCTGAATTTCCTGGCTATAACAAACCCGAAACAAAGGAAACATAATGATTTTCTCCCCAGAGATTCACATTTAGCTAAAATAAAAATATTTTTCTATAGTCATTATAAGGTGCTGATGAGAACTTCAAACTGTGGTGTTTTCCTGCCAGACCCTAAAAGTTTAATAGTGCTGAATCCATGCAATTACATGTAATTTAGTAAACTCTATTCTGAAGTGGTACTTGAGGACAGCTTTGATGAGTATGGGTTGGCTGCTGGCTAAACTGCACAGTCTTAGAAGAGCAGGAAGATCCTTTTCATTGATTACCATTTATCTTAGCTGGAGAATATACTCGTAGATGCCTGACAGATGGGGAGTGTATCTGAGTATTTATTTCAAATCTTTATTTACTGATGTTAAATTTTGGAGCAATTATTGTAAGCCTCTAGCTTTTGGATTTCAAACATTATGAATGTAAACTGATGAGACACGTGTTGTCTTTTCCAGGAAAAAAAAACCAACACATTTTTTGGGGGGAGTCTCAAGAAAATTACACAGAACGAACCAATGTGAATTGCAAATGTAATGTCTAGTAATTATAACTTGTCAAAAACTCAACTTTTTTCTCCTTTATTCTTTAGAAATATGGTAATTGTCCCTTTTCCCTTGTAGTTAATTATAAATTTCAGGAAGAATTAAGTCTGTTAAATCTCTTCTTCCCCCTCTTCCCCCTCCCTTGGTCTCTATGGCAGCAGCAGAAATAGAAGGGAATTACTTTGATCTCCATTTCTGAGTGACATTTCGTTTCTTCCAAGCATTGACCTTGTTTAGTGCAACCGAAATTTTCAATAGATTTCATTAGATTATAATTTGCTGATTTTAGGGAGATGTCTTTATTGAGATTGGTTTTAGCTGGGAAAGGAGAAGGGTGATTTGTTTCATAAATCTATGAACAGCTCTATAAACTAAGAAAAGAAAATGTTCAATTAACTGCTTAGGCAAATACAGTTAGGACTTAATACCACTGCACAGAAGTGGAGAGCTGCAGAGGTAAGGAAAGGTGGAAGACACCAAGCAAGAAAAAGAACACAAAAGAGCCTGATTCTGGCTCAATTAATGATAGTGCTGCTTAATGATAGCAGAGCTATACATCCTTAGAAGGTCTCTTCTCTGATGTTCAGAGGGCCTGGCTGGAGGTGGGAAGATATTTTCCTTGTGCCAAGGTGAGACGTATTTTTATGCATTTCATACACCTGGAGTTGACCAAATAGATTCTTTGCAATGTCCAAAAACAGAAAAGATGGATGTCTCCTGGCATGCATCCTCAACATAAACATGCCTTTGTTTTTGTTTTAATCTATTTCCTACTACCATGGAAATTTCCTTCTGTCTCTCTTCACCTAATGCAGGACTTCTGAAAAAGGTGAGATGTGCGCAGTCAAGGAGAAAGGAATGGTATTTATGAGTGAATCATTGGGTCAGGGGTATTGCCTAGTACATGATTATATTTTACCCAGTCTGAGACCTCTGGTTGAGATCTACAATTTTAATTTCTCCAGAGAATCATCTTGCATCAGAGAAGATAATTTGTAAGGATGCGTAGGAGTAGATAAGTATGTTCCACTCAGTTTGACTTCAGCCAACTCTTTTGCTACTGGAGACCTCACTCCAGGACTTCTATGTAATTTGCAAACCATATTCATAGCAATTCTCATGGATACAAACAGAATCTCACCTGTGACTGCTTTTGACTCTAATCACCAGTATCTTGTCTGAGAAAGAATATGAAGTCAGATCTTAAAGAGTGCCACAGTTCAGTGAGCAGAGTTCAGTTCAGTTAGCAGATGAAATATTCCTAAATATGCTCTCTGTATTTCATTAAATCTTCCTGCAGAGCTAAGATTTGCCTCCAAATCCAAAGCCACAGTCACATTAGGAAATATTTGGCCATCCAAATTTGGTATTAATGTTATATAAATATAATCTCTCCCTGCCTATGAGAAAGTGTCAATAAGCTTTATGTACTTGTTCTTTAAGTCCTTCAAACACCCTTAGCAGTCAGTATGGTTGATCACACAACACAAAAGAGGAATTCTTTGTGGAAATCTTACCCAGAGCTTGCTGATGTGCAGCTGTGTCTCTGTCACTTGAAACGTCTCTTGTGCAATGCCACAAAGCTCGCACCTTCCAATTCAGTATTCAATATGCAGTATTTTCCACTGCAGCATTGCAATGGGCACTGATACTACCACTCTGTGTTACATTAATCTATCTGCAAGATACTTTATACCAATGTTTCTAACTAGTGCTAATAGCAGTCAATTATTTCAACACATGCCTAAGAAAAGCATGTAGGAAAGAAGCTTGCTTCAAAGTTACACACTAGGAAGGCAGATGTTGGGTACAGAGACTCTGAAGGGCTTGCAGCCTTGGCTTTGTCTTCTGAGGTTAGCGCTTTTCTGTCTCCTGATTATCTGTGGAGTCTGCATTCCTGGATGCTTGATAAACCTTTTGGTTTGGGAATTACATGTAACAGTAGTTCCTGAGAAGGAAGTGCACTGTTTCTAACTGCCTAGGAGGTTAGCATCTCTATCTGACTTTGGTCATTGCTTCATTGCTTCCTGACTGTATTATTGCTATGCAGTTTCTCAAGGATTTAAAGCATCAACTCAGAAAAAGAGCTGTGACTGATGCAGAATTCAGCAATGAGAATGGATTTATTCTTTTGTGTCCCAAGGTCTCTTTATACAAAAATTACACAAGCTGAAGATCTTATTGCATATTTTGAAGGCTCTGGTTGCATGAAGCTGTGATAAAGCCTACGCCTGGATAGATGTGTCTATCACTACATTGGAGCTGTCTCAAGGGTGAAGCTTAGTGCAAGAGGCTGGATATCCTCAAAGAAAGGGAGTAAAACAAGACTGTGGAAATCACTCATTCATAAGCTATGGAGAAACAGCCTCTCTGTTTCCATTTCAGAGGGAGAGCTCTTTTGTTGGAACATATTCTCCCAAAACACACGGCAAGATTCTTTTTGCATACAAATATTAGTAAACATGAAAAGCAAACTACAGGTAGTTCTGTCCTCCCTGGAAGGCTGTCTAAAGAAAAATGATTTCAAAAGATGGATTTTTATCACTTTTCAGATTTTTAACTTTCCAGTGTAGTGATGGACCAGGCTCTTCAGTCCTTATGCTCACCAAACTCCTAAGCTGGTGAAAATGCCAGCAGTAATAATCAAATGGAATTAATCCCTTCTACAGCCTGCAAATATTTCCCAACATATTCATTCCTATGCTTGCTTGTGTCTCCTATGCTTGCAGAATACTTTATGTAGTGTTGACCTTTGGGTACTTTTTTTTAGTTGGTGTCTCTAGGTGTGACATGTTGGAGCTTTTGGCTGATTTAAAAAAAAAAAAAAAAAAAAATCATCACTTTTATGAAGAAAAGCATTACCAGAAGCTGATCTACAACCTTATTTCTTAGAATTAGGTCAACTAGGTGAGGGTGTAAGATATGACAGGTATGAAAAGCATTGTTTTGTTTTTTACACAACAATACAAAAAGTACTAATCATTCAAATAAGAAATCAGCTGTAATTTAAAAAAAAACCCAACCCGAACAACCCCAAAAAGCTGTAGGTGAAAAGTGTTCAGTCCTAGCCCTTGAGCTACATGCATTTCTCTGTCAATTCCAGTGCAATATCATGTTATCAGCACAGTAATTCAAATGTCCCACTGTGAAAGGCCAGGCTCTGCAGGTCACCCTACAGCCCAGGTGCAGTCTCAGTGCAGCCCTTGTACTGAGAAACTGGAATCTCTGGAGAACTGCTGCCTACGGGCAATTCCCAGTTACCTCTGTCATTCTGGCCTTTGAATATGCAGCTTGTATCGAGTGATTCTGGGCCCTGGGGAAATTTTGGTATGAATCTCAAAGTAAAGAATACTTGCGGAGTATTAGCCCCTCCTACTATGAGATCTGGAGCTTTTATTTTACAGAAGTATCCTCTTTAAGAATGTGAGGAGACTTTTTGAGGAGTCTTCTGACAATATACATGGTTACCTGAGTTTGTAAGATCAGGCTTTTCAATCAGAAAAATGTTTCCTGTCCAATGCAAATTATTAATTTTTCTTGCCTTTATCTTGGCTTGGATTAGAGATTGAAGACCTACAATTGTTAAAGAAAGGAAAAAAATAATTACCAATATTTCATACAGTCTTTTGTTCAAAATTCATTTTATTTTTATTATTTTGATAGGATTACATATTTTGCTGTTGCATTCATTCCTTCCTTGTAGGAGATAACGCACACCTACGGGATATTGCTGCCGTTACAGCAGGGACTTTTTCAAATCCTTTTAAGCAAGACTTTCTAAACTTTCTTCTAAAGGTACAATGCTTCTTGCTTGCTAGCTGTTCTTTTGAATATTCCTTAAAGTTGTCCAAGTGAAAGCATAAAAGGGTTTTTAAGGTTTGAGGAACATAAAGCTGAAACTGATATGCACAGTTTTTCTTTTCTTTTCTTTTCTTTTTTTTTTTTTTTCTACTTATAAAAGTATTTAGTATTGCAATGCTTTACAAATATTTACTTTTTGGAGATAAAGAACAAAGCAATAATAGTGATTCATTAGTTAATGTCCTTAAATCAGAGTCAAAATTGAAAATTGTGTAAAGACTAATCATTAGTGTTTGCAGAGGTTGCTATCCTTTGCTCTCAGCATGGGAGAAGAAAGTTGTAATGTAGTTGCTTGGAATATATATGGCTTAAATGAAAATAAAAGGAAGATTTTTATTTTTTTTTTTCCCTGCGTTATTTCCAGCTTTGGGAACACACATGATTATGAGAGTCTTCCAATTCCAGGAGCTAAATAATAGTATGACTCTTCTGTGAAATGCTGAGAGTAATGGTGGCAGACACCAGAATTTGTTCTGAAGTTTTCTTCAGGGACTCTGACCCAATCTGCTGTGCAATTCTTTCTGATGGGCTCCAGACCTTTGCTAAAATGTAATTGAATCACTACAAATACAAGGGAAATTACAGGAAGATCAGCCCAAAGGCCTGATGGTTGCATCTTGCACTGCCATGTGGAACATTAGACTTTAAACTAATCCCTCACTCTTTTGGTTCTGCAAAGTCTCAGAGAACTGCAGGAGTCTTGGGTACTTGCTCCATCTCCTCCAGGTTCAATCTGGGGAGTAAGCAGAGCATTCTGCTCAGCAAAGAAACACACCCTAAAAATCTGGGACAGATTTACTTCTCCTTGAAAATAGCCCTGTGGTTGTTCAAGCTGCACCTATCACTGGTTCAAAGAGGACGTAATGGAAATGGCTTGTCGTAAAATGGGAAGAAAAAGCAAAATCTCTACCTACTACCTAAAGCTCCACTGTTATTCTCTGAATGCTCTAGTGCAGAGAAAAGCCAGATGGCACATATTGGGGTTCAGAGTGGATGAAGGATATGTTCGCCCACATAACTGAGAACTTCAAAGCAAAATTAATAGGTAACTGCTGAGGCCTTTTTGGTCCTGTAAACTTCAGATTATTTTCTTTACATAACAGTGGAAAATGACTTTGTGAGATGCAATGAGTACTAGCAAACTGCTAGGTGCTCCATCTGGAATGGAGTCCATTGCACCTGGTGATTGCAGCACGTATTGTGTTGTGTATAATGCCATTTTCACTTATTTGCAGCAGAGCCATGGCAGATGCCCATCCCACAAATGCTCAGTCGAAACACCTGCCTGGATGCCCATTCAGCACTCTACCGTAAGTTTGAGTCTTTTAATAACAAAGATTTGAGAGACTGAATGGTAAGTCTCTGTGTTTGGAGCAGCCCCATCGGGTAAAATTTCCATACTCAGTGCATTTGAGAAAGAACAGAAACGAGTGCTAAAGCCAGACCAAGCCCCTTGAGAAGCCTGAGCTGTTGAAATGCTGGGTTGTGGTTTAGCAGGGCATCTCCAGAAATTCAGTGTTTTCGGGAATTTAATTGATTCCACATGGAGCAATGGGGATCAGTGTCAAGCATGGTATGGTTGGTGCTGGTGTCCAGCTCAGAGGAGTGTGAAGTTACTGTTGATTGCTATAACTATGTGTTCCAGTTGAGCGTGATGACTGGAAGCCTGCTAGTTTTGCCTGGTTGTGTACAGAGTTTGTGGGAATTCATTCATAAGCTCCTGCAGGGTCTGCCAGAAACAGCTGATGTTTAAATCACCAGGCTGTCCCCAGACCCAGGTAGTGATACAAGGAAGGGGAGAAGCATCTTTTCTGTTCTACATTCTCATGGAAGAAAGACTGATGATTTCAAGTGCATGATGGACTAATAAGTGGGAAAATTTGCCCAGTGTACATAACAACAACTTTTGAGATGATGGACAGTGAGTGAACTTTCAGTCTGCTGGATTTATAGGAAATGGCCTTTTTAAATGCTTTCCTTCTCCTGCCAATTAGGTAACTTCAGTGAGATTTGCTTTTAACTGTCAAGGACACGGTGATATTTGAAGAGAAAAAAGAAACTGTGGTCAAGTTGACACTGCATTGATTTATATCTTGTCTGAATATACATTGTAGATAGAGCCAAATCCTTGGGTGCTGGAAGTTGAGGAGAGGTCTGACTAATAGAGCTATGTTGATATATCTCAGCTGAGGACTTGGCAGGATTTATTTGACATTTTCTTTAGCTCTGGAGCACAGCATGATGTTGGTCCACAGCTATCAACTTGTCACCTTTTATGAGTCAATGAATGAGAAACAAATTCAAGTTTTTGCTCTCCCTCAGTCTCTTGTTAATCTTGCAAGTGATTGTAAACCCTGTGGTTTTGGTTGACCTTATAATGTGTGGAAATTAATGATGTTATTATTCATCTGTATTAGAATAGACCCACTTAAAAGTATTGATTGAATAGTTGAGCTAAACAGTTTTTTACCAGCTCAGGATCTAGCCCAGTAACTAATTAGTAACTCTTCTTAATTATTATTTTCCATTCTCAAAGGCTTTGGATTGACTTTGTGATGTGGCCTTGTTGTTTTTTATTTGTATTAAGAGAGTTATGCCATGATCTCAAGTATGGCAGTGTGGTGCTTTGAGAAATGAAAGTGTACTGGGCATTTGTAGTAACTCAAGAGTAGTTGCACTCAGTGATATTCACTAACATCAAGAACTGACTTTTCAGATAGTGGCTTTAAATGCTTTGGTGAGTAAGATTTTTATTACCATCTGGGTATTTTTTAGGATTTTTTTTTCTTAAAACATAAAAAAAATTAAAGCCTTAAGCTTGAGTATTCTTTGTCTCTCTTTACACCGTATAAATGTGCATGCATAGGTGGTACCTATAGATGTGATGATTTTTGTTGTCTTTGTTAGCTCTAGAAGTGGTCTAAGATCAGAATAACTCCAAAAAGTGTTATTTTTAAACTTTTACAGTAGAAACAGGAACTGGGACCAATACTGTTTAATGTCATAATCAACAGCATAGACGGGCCTGAGTGCACCTACAGCAAGTTTGCAGATGACATCAAGCTGAGTAGTGCAGTTGGTAGACTAGAAGGAAGGGATGCTGTTCAGAGCGACCTTGACAGGCTTGAGGAATGGGCCCACGTGAACCTTGTGAACTTCAACAAGGCCAAGTGCAAGGTCGTGCACTTGCGTTGGGGCAGTCCTCAATATCAATACAGACTGGAGCATGAACGGATTATAAGCAGCCCTGCAGAGAAGGACTTGAAAGTACTAGTGGATAAAAAATTGGACATGAGCCGACTATGTGCACTTGCAGCCCAGAAAGCCAACCATATCCTGGGCTGCATCACAAGAAGCTTGGCCAGCAGGTTAAGGAAGATGATTCTGCCCCTCTACTCCACTCAGGTGAGACCCCACCTGGAGTACTGTGTCCAGCTCTGGAGTTCTCAGCACAAGAATGACATGGACGTGCTGGAGCGGGTCCAGAGGAGGCCACAAAAATGATGAGAGGGATAGAACACCTCTCCTATTAGAAACAGCTGAGAGAGTTGGGGTTGGATCTCTGAGGAGATCATATTGTGGCCTTTCAATATATAAAGGGGGCTTATAAAAAAGAAAGAGACTTATTACCAAGTCCTGTAGTGACAGGACAAGGGGTTATGATGTTAAATTGAAAGACGGTAGATTTAGATTGGATATAAGGAAGAAATTCTTTATGATGAGAGTGGAACACACTAGCACAGGTTGCCCAGAGAAGCTGTGAATGCCCTATCATTGGATGTGCACAAGGACAGGTTGGATGAGGCTTTGAGCAGCCTGGTTTAGCTGAATATGTCCCTGCCCATGGCAGGAGGGTTGGACCTGATGACTTTTAAATTTCCCTACTAACGCAAATCATTCTATTTTTTTTTCTATTATCCCCCCTCCTCCCAACTTACTGTTAGAATACAGATCAACCATTCACTTAGTTGCTATTTTTTTGAATGTAAATATGGTCCTTGAGGTAATTGCCTACTTGGAGCTTACTTGCATCTGTATTTTGCTTGATTATAAAAGCTGAATGGAGTGAAGGAGCTCAGCACTACCCCACAAATAATTTGTAATTCTGAAGTACCTCCTACTTCTTTTTTATCAAACCATCTTCTATGCAGCCAAACAGATTTTTCTGTCTACCTTATCTGTATCAGATATTTATAAGCATTTTTTACCATACTTCAGTAGATTTCTTTTCATGGGTGACTGATGCTGGCAGTTGGAGAAAATTAAATCAGAGAGAAATTAACTTCTAGGTGATCAGTGTTTTTCACTATCTGATTTCAAAAGTATTTTTTAGCTGCCTTGCTTTTATCTGAGAAGAATATCTGTGAAATATCAGCATTTTGATAGCAAGCTGATTAATGAAATGTAAATTTCCAGTGATGCATCAAACAATATTACTTGCTATGGAAGGACAGAAAGATTAAAAAAAAAAAAAAAAAAAGCAGAGATCGGCCAATTGTGACAACTCCATTAAACGACCATTGTGTGTGTTCAGATGTATCTCAATAGGGGTATAGGGAACAGTGTCACATAATGAAGGAAAAAAAAATGGTAGAAAGGGTATCCTCTTTCATCAGTTTTACTGTCTGTGTCACTCAGGATGGCATGAGTCTGGGCTAGGTTTTTCCCTCCTTTTTCAGCAGTTTTTATAAAAAACACTATGTCCTCTCTTGGGAATGCCTTTCCCATCTAATGGAAGAACCAGGAGATCTGACAGCATCGCTGTTACATAACAGTCTGACTTTTGCAGTCCCTAATTTGCCATCCTTTTTGAATTTACTGATGATTCTTGCAATTAAGATTCTCAATTCTGTTTGGCAACTCACCATCTGCAAAAGAGGACAAAAGCGAACCCTGCCTATCTATGCCTTCACAATGTTCTTAATTAGATTCATTTTAAGTCTGAGACTTTTAATCAAGGGAATTACCTAAGGGTGGCTTTATCTGCACTTGCACTTTTAGTCATGTCTTCTGAAGGATTTTTAGTGTTTGATTATTAAATACTCAAAAAGGAGTTCACTGTATGCTCTTTAGCATACTAAACCTTCCTATCGCTCGGATTGCTTGCTAGCTTGATCCATTATGAAAAGATAATGAAATATCATGGGATGCACCTGTGTTGCAAAAACCTTTAGGGTTGTCTTTGTGTCTGGCCCCACTGAGAGCTTTTCTTGAGTTCAGCATTCAACACAAACATTCACCTTATCTCACCTTGCAGCACTAATAGGATCCCTCTGCTTTTCTCTGCTGCAGTCTCAACAAAGCTCCGTGACCCACTGTCCTAGACCCCTTCCACCAAAAGATTCCCTTTTAGGGAGTCATCTGCCACTCAGGAGCAGCAGGAGAGAGTGGTACAGGGTGTGTGGGATCAGAAGGAAAGGATCTGGTACGTGCCCTAAGCAGAGCCTCATTCAGCATCAGCTGTCTTCTCCACGTGCAGAAGGTGACAGTGACTTTAAGGGTAGGGGAATCTGAGTGAGGGTCCTCACGGTGGAAATGCAGTAGTGGTACATGCTGTGATAGCTTTGATAGCTCACAGACTGTAGCTTTATAGAGGTGCAAATTCTGTGCAAATTTAATGCAAGTTTTGACTGCCTGCTTTGCAGCTGATCCCTCAATCTTTCTGCCCCTCAATTTACCTATATCCATAACACCAGAAGAGCAAAAATCACTCCTTTTTGAACCCTGCATTTATGTGCAGGATATTATTGCTGTATTTACATGGGATGGATCAGTGTACCAAGGTTAAAGTTACTCTGGCTTTCTCTTTTCCCAGTTTATTGGGAACACTGGAGGGACAGGAATGCACTAAGGCCCTGCACAATATCTGAATTTAGCCTGACCTGGGAGTTCACTCATAAACATTCCTGGTTTAAACTAATCAAAGATTTATATTCAGACTCACTTCATGGGAGTTGTCTTAAAGAAATTCATACTTTTTAAAAGAAATTCATACTTCTGGAAGATGACTGCATGTTAGTTCTGGTGGTTGTGCTCTATGTAAAGAATGTTCTGACGTGATTTTGTACAATGGGAGCCAGGCAGAAACATATTGAAACATGCATATTCTGCTTTGGTTTAAGGCTACAAGTCTGGAAGAATCGTTTCTGAAGTCAATCTTGCTCTCTTTAAACACAAAACAAATAAATGGCTCTGTTTGGCTGGACTTAGCTCTCTCCTGGGACTTCGCGTTGTGCCTCATAACGATGTCCCTTCCTCTCCTGTGTAGAAGTGCTCTATAAAATAAATAAATAGCTCTGCACTCCAGAAAGTGCCTTTTGCAGGATCTCTCTCTCTCTCTCTCTGCTTTAAGTCTTTTTCTATGAAAACCCTTTTGGCTAATAAATTCCACAGACAATCCGGGTGGTGGGGAATGTTTTGGGTTTTTTTTTGTGACTAACATGAAATATTTGAAAACTGAGCTATTAATACAATGCACCGTTCTTCTGTCTTTCACCTCAGAGCTGATGGTAATGGAAAATTTTGAGTGCCAAAACTCAGCTTTATTTTTAAAGGAGGTATTAAAGTAATGCCATGCATGTTTCTGCTGGGTCACTGTATCCCTGCAGATCTTCTTCATTCCCAAGGTCTCCCATGCCCCTCCTTGCCTAGTGCTCAAGGCAGTTTACCATCCACCTCTTTACTGTTTATAAAGACTGTCTGTATCCTGCACTGCTGAGTCTGTCACCAATTGCCAGCTACGAAAATGTTTTTTAAAATAGCCACTTAAATCCCTCTTCCCCTTGGATAGCTCTCTTCTCATTTGCACCACCCCTCCCTAGCCTTCCCTGAGGAAAAACATGCTGCTCCTCTTGTTGTTGGCTGTAGCTCGAGGTGCTGAAGAGCTTCAACATCTCTCCTGTAACCTAATTTATGGATTCAGTGGGGAAAGTTCCAGCTAGACTAAGGTAGTGTTTGATTAGTAGCAAACCACAGCACATCCCAACAGGACAGCAAATGCTTCATGCTTGGGTAGATATAGGCAGATGCTAGCAGTGTATGTGTTAACAGAAGGGCTCAGGAGCAAATTTTGAGAGAAATAGGGCAAAAGAAGCCATTTACTCCTCTATTTCATCAAAAAGTAGGGAAGAAAGGGGACAGATTTTTTAAAATGGTAATAGTCCCTTGACAAAGAAATATATATATACTTAATTAGTCACATATGTGGTCCTTCCTCCTGTTTCATTTCATGTAATCCCAGTGAAACAAAGGAGGGGTTTCACAATTGCAAAACAAGCTCAGAAATCCTTAAGGTAAGGTGATAATTTGTTTAAAAAAATAGTGTAGTAAACATTAAGCTGTACAAAACTATTATCTGCCAATTGACCCACATAGCTGCTTGACATCATCATCAGGAAATATTCTGCATGAGTTATTTACAATACATAATCTCATTAAGCACACATTATATATAGGATTTTTGCTGCCTTTATTGCTTTATTTGTTTTATGGAAAGCACCAGGTTGTTTCTACAGAAGTCCCAGTCACAGAAGTGTAGCAGTGCATAACTTAGAACAAAATATTTCTAAATTGGTTATAGAAATTTTCTTTAAGTTGAAACTTGATCTTGATCTTTATAGGCAATTATTTAAAGTTAGATTTTTATTAAAAAAAACAAATATAGATTTAACTACTTAAAATAATTCTAACTCATGAGGTTTATGAGTAAAAAACATTAAACAAAATTTTATACTCTTCTGGACACTATTTTAAGATTCTGATTTAACCAGGCAACATTTTGACTGTGTAAATTGAAGTTTAAAAGCAGTGTGCACGTCCAAATTCTACAGTATTTATTATTTACTATTCCCAGAGGAAGAGCACTATTGGAGTATAGTCTTTCTGATAACATATACATAGTTTGAGGGTTTGTCCGTGGATGTTCCTACCCAAAAGCCATGCTTTCCTGACATGGGAAATTCCACGCTAAGGTCAAACACAAACAATTCAAATGTTCTGAATTAATGGTGCTATACACAAGAACAAAGTTAGCTTTTTATTTACACCCTGCAATAACTAGCAAATATTATTATTATAATTGCTTAGAAGTATTTCTAGTCCACAGTAAGGTGAGCTAAATAGTTTTCTGTTTTTCTCTTAGATGTACTGCAGCATAAAATAAGGCAGTGATCTAATTTTTTTTAGGAAATCAAACATGTTCATAATATAAATTAAAAAAGGATGTGTGTACATAACCAACAGGTGAGGCAGGGCTCAAGTGGAAGAGTGGAACGGTGACTCATAGTTCAGTAACTCATGTCACAACGATATCTGGAAACTGCACATTAGTAAGGAGCCTTATCGTGTCTGGCACTGTAAAAATCTATAAAAGAAACTTGTGGCTGAAGCAGTTGTGAAAGACAAAGGGTAGGAACTATGCCTTGTTCAGCAGTATTTGATGGAGATGCTGAAAGTGAAATTCATCAGTCCAGGTTTTGGTCATTGGAGAGTTATAAACACTTTGAAGGTGCAGTTCACCTTTAGACTGGTCTTTAAAGTATGAATTGTGCTATTGAAGGGTGCATTTCTCTTGATTAATGATAAAGGAGACCTAGACAACCACCTCTGATACCGGTGTCTGAACCGAAGATGTATCCCATGCCAGGGGATTTTCTCAGTGTTGCAGAAGTCTGTGGCACAGTGGTGACCTACATCAGAGCCTCAGCTATGAGACTTTCCTTCTAGGCTACCCCAAAGAAGTAGTTTATTACAGCCAGCCTTTTATAGATAGGTGGGACTGCCACTGACTTCCAGGCAAAATGCAAACGAATACTCGATTGGATCTGGGCATATCCCAGACTGTGGAGGTATTACAGCATCTCACATAACCTTGTATTATATCAACCACATTTTTCCTTAATACCTTGAAAAAAATCTATTTAACCATAATAACCATATGTTTTAGTGACATTTTCATTTGTACTTTTAGATTGCAAGTCCTGTTATTCATTCAGTACGTACATAGTGTGTAATGTCATTTATACTTACGGGGCTATAGAAACCTAAAGGTCTCTCTTTATCACATAAATGGCTTTGAATAGCTGTCTTAGCAAATGTGTTCTCCAAAGATTTATTCCTGAAAAGTTCTGAATGTCCCCTGTGAAGGGCTTAGAGGACCTCCCTTTGACCCTGTTGGTATCACTCATATGCCACTATAAATGAGCATGGGAATCCTGCCCTGGGACTGGGGCAGCCTGTGTGTCAGGGAGGTGTTGCATGGGCATTTCTGAAGAAATGAATATAAAAAACTTCTTAAAAGGCTGACAGAAATTACTCTTCCCTGTGGAATACTCATTTATCTGCTGATTGGGACATTTTTTTAAATTTTTTTTTTTTTACAGTTGGGATCAGTCATGCAAATTAGGTTTTGTTTGCTTTGTTTGCTTGTTTTGGGTGCTCTAACGAAGCAAGAATATAAATGGGAAAGTGCTTGTAGACTATATAATGAATAAACTGTTTTGTGTCACAGGAAGACTATGAATTATAGATCTAAATATCCTGTGTTTTCAGGGGGTTGAAAACTAGAGCTTCAGTTGTGCATACAAGCAGGCCTGAGTTGTGTTATCTCTTCCTGGGATTTGAGCCTTGCCAAAAACCAAAGGTGCTAACTCAGCCCTGTTTGTTGACCACTCTTGCTGTCTCAATGAAGCTTGTGTATACATCTCTATGGGTCAGTGTCCCTGTATGAATTTTTCTGTGTAGGCACCTGCCTTTTTTGCTTCCAGTATCACCATCTTATGTGAAGTCACAAGGATAAATATTGTTTGAAGTGTTTGGCATTAATTATGGATACAGAAGCCTCCTAACAGTCATTCCAGTATTACCTACTTATCTAACCCACAGCAGGTCCATCCCTTCTCTCTTACCTTGGATACTTTACTGTGTTTCCCAGTGTCTGAGCATCTTGGGGTGTTAATTTGTTGTCACAAGATGCTTGTGAAGAGGTTGGGAAAAGCTGCTATCCCCATTTTACAAACAAGGGGAGAAGCGGAGAGGTGAAGAACATGACTACGTTGTGTAGAAATACACTGAACAAGTAAATTCTGTCACTTCTGGAACAAGCGCTACACCCAAAGTAATTAATCCATGATAGAGCTAATTAGTCTGAGCATTATGTCACATCTTTGTAAACCATTCTACTGTGCCATCCAACTGGTCAGCTCTTCAAACAACCTTGGGGCTTTGTAACAAATTAGTGGATGACAGAACAGGACATTATACTTTTGTGAAAGGGGAAGAGACATTTTTGCAAATATTTGCCATCACAGGTAATGGAGTAACTTCAGGACACGTTATTTTGGTAGCCTGGGCCACCCCTTTTCTTGGTCATTTACCTTAGGTTTGTGAGCTGTGCTTTAGCTTTAGAGCAACAGGCCAACCAAAGTGTGTAGGAGCCGTTAGATCTGCAATCTGCTCTGCCGTCACTGTCCTTGCTGAGAGCTGAGTTTCAGGGGCAGCTGCATCTAGAGGCTCTGCATTCTGTATTCCTCTGAATTGTTTATAATGTATGCTGGAAACATCTAAATTAGGATGCTGTATAATTAAAGTAAAACCAAAACCACAGAAAAGCTGAAGGTTTTCCTCCCCCAAATACATACTATGTATATGTATTTTTATACAGACACTTCAGTACCTCCTTCTTCGTGCCTCTGGCACCAGCTCCTGAGCTTACCCCAGTTGGACTGATCTCTGTTGCATAAATAACTCTCTGTCCGTGCCTCTAGTTAACCTAAACCTGTTGGTGTTCATCCCCTATCCTTTTTTGCTGTGCCACCTGCCTCAGTCTGACTGCTGTGGTACTCCCTTTGCTCTCACCAGTCTGGGATTTCCTGAGTGAAGGCTGGGTCTTGAATTATTTTGGGGACAGAAGGAAGGGTAAGAGAGTGCATTTCCTTATTTTGGTGCTCTCTTTTCACCCACAGAATAGCTCTCACATTTTCTTCTTCCCTGTTGTGTCCTTACTTCTGAGGTACTTAGAGAGGGATATTCCTATTTGGATAAACATTTACTATTTATAAACCTTTTATCATTGCAGAATAGGTAATCAAAAAAAAAAAAAAAACAAACCAACAAACAGTTATGAGTGCAGAGCAGTGATTTCTAACACTGGATAACCACCTAGAAATATTTAAATGTCATGACAGTAGAAGAATGGCACTACTGGATTGAAGGACAGGGAATAGACCTCGGGAGATTAAACCCAGTCATCTGTTGTTACAGGAAACACTATCATGTAAAGCCTCACTTAAGAATTTGGAAATTATTCACTCTCACAGACTTCTAACCTCCACTATGATCCTGTGACGGTCTCTGCTGCTGCATAAATATGATAGGATAAAGCATGAAAGACAAAAAGATGCTATTTAAAGGTTAGCCTCAGTAAAAGAAACCCAAGTGAATCACTCACCTGAGAACTTGTAGTCTACCTGGATTTGCCCCTTTAATGTAAAACAGAATTGCATGTCCAGATCCGTTGCATCTCTGCATGGTGGAGTCTTTGATTCTAAGCTCAGTCCAGGGCAGCCTGCTAACAAGCCAATTTATGTCACATTTGGCATTAGCAGACTGAGTCTCTTTAGATGGTTCATAAAACTTTAGACCAACCATTGCAGAGAGAACAAAAGTCCCAAAGGACCTCTAGAGCTCTGCATCTGATACAAGTCCATGGTTGATGCTTAGAGATAAAGTCTGGTTAAGATATTAAGTACAGAGTGATATTTCCCTTGGAATATCTTTTCTGCTTCCAGCAATCAGGAATTTAGAGGCTTCTTAAGTTTGAGGTTATGGATGGGCAGGTACTTTGGGTAGACTGGAGCTCATTAAAAAAAGAATTAGATAAGTGGAACAAAATTCTGCAGTCAGATATGGTAAAGTAAATCTAGAATTGCAGCAGTGTAACAGGGCAGTGTTTGGTTGCTCATTCACTCTCTTGCTAGTAAAAAGGATCAAACCTTGAAAGTTTGAATTCTTTCCTGGATTTTTCTTTTTTAAAAAATAAAAAAAAAATAAGAACTCTTTTGATAAGAAAATCTTGATCTTTATCAATTCTTAACTGTAGTACAGAAAGTTTTACTTATCAGGTGTATACTTATCAGTTTTCTAGTGTAGTATATAGGCGTATTCTACTTGAATATAATCTGATCAGCTATGCATTTTCTCCCCCTTTAGATATATGCATGAAGAGTGCTTTTAGAGATTAAAGGGGTGATTTAAACAATTATTATTTTTTTGCTATCTTTCATGAAATTCAGATTACCACTAACTTACTGCAACGCCAATTTTTTGGAAACTCAGCATCCTCTACAATAAAAAATGTCTTTGAGCAGATCTTTCAATTTTTCCTGTCGCTTTTTGCATATTATTTGTTACAATGTGGCTGATAGGAAGTTGTGGAGCTCTTATCGTGAAGTTATTTGCAGTCTTTCTTTTCCAGTTAACAGTAGGTTCTCATATAAGACCTTTTGTTTTGGTGAAATCAATGACAAAATTGATTTTGAAATGAAAGTAGAAAGCTCTCTTCAGTTTATCACCTCTGAAAATGAAAACAATTTGAATTAGGTTTGTGGATTCATAGCATTCACAGTAGTAGTTTAGCATATTGCATGTTTATTGGGTTCTTAGATGTGCTTAACTGCTGTTAAGCAGTAAACTCCCAGAAAAGGGAGCTTATTAAATGGTCTATTTGCTTAACCAAGCTTGACATCTTTATTCATTCACATCTGATTATTTTACTATCTCCAAATGTTATTTTGGATGTGGAGGTTGGATACTATTTTTTATTTGGACTTTGTTTAGTAGTGATAATCTACAGAACCACTACAGCTTTGTGGGAGAGTGAGTGGTTATGTGTTCTGGTTCACAGGTGATTAACAGAATTGTCAGCTAATTTCTGAGTCCTTATTCCTCGTAATTTTACATAAAATACACAGCATCATGGCTTATCTGAGACAGAATGGGACTGGGATAAAGCATGTATGAGCTCTTCCAAAAGAACTTTCAAGTTCTGGCTTGCTCCCAATGCACCCTAAGAAAAACCACCCTGTCTGTCCTTTGGTTGCAATAAGCTAGATATACAAATATTTGCTGCTTTCCTCAATTTCTTTGAGATCTATTGATGTGTACAGTACTGCGTAACAGTGTGATATGATTTCAGACTCCACATTTAATTTTCCTGGGTCAGCATTTAGAACCTTTTTATCTTGAAACTGAGGTTGAAAGGAAAAAAATAATGAAAAACATATATTGTATTACAGAGCACTTGCCATTTCAATTTTTATTATTATTCTTATTTTGGGTAAGACGGGGGGTGGCAATACTGCTTGTTATTTTGGGGTTTCAGTTTTTGGGTGCAAAACCAAAACACTGGTTTAATAACATATTTTATATTCTAATTTTAGAAAAGAGAATGTGTCAGGAATCTGTGTATCATAGATACAGGTTGAAGCTATCAATATTCAAGGTGGTTTAAACTTTTTTGTTTTAAAATAACATGGCTCAAAAGTGTAGAAAGGTAATTTTGAGTTGTTTTTTTTTTAACAGATGTTCCATAGCCTTTAATTCAGTCTTTCGTTCAGTAGCTTACTACTGCAATCTTTATGTCTTCGTTCTTAACTAATTTTTTTCCTGTTTATTCATCATTGGCTAAAGATACAGTCACACCTGCAGAAGCCTCAGATTTATCTTGCTTTCTGAACAGGAGCCAGAAGACCCCAACTGTCACAAATTTGAAAAGGCTGGCTAGTAACAAATAGCTACTTGTTCTTGCCGCTGTCCTCTAAGTGGGATGAGCTGCCATGAAATGTCCTCTTTAACTGTCAGTCAAGCAGACAGGGATGCATCACAGGACTACAAAGCCCTGGATCCACAAAAGCAATTTAGTGGCTGAAGTGCAGCTCTGACAAAATTTAAATTTCCAAGTGCAAGTAGGCAATTCATAAAGGCCATGCCCATTCCCATCCCTCCCTTCCTCCTTGCTTTGATGTCTCCAAGATTTCAGGCAACAGAGTTTTCAGAAATAAATTTCTCATCTTTCTTTCATTTCTCCATGTAGAACTGGCCACGTTTCACAGGTAGGATGGGAACTTCCTCTGTCTGAGCCTTATTTGTTACTACTGGTCATAGCACTCCTGGGAGGTGGAAATGTGGATTTGACCTCCAGAGTGAAGCTTGTGCTGAACTCTGAACTGCCATTGAAAGCTGTTTAGCAGGTGCATCCTTTATGTCAATAAGAAGACTTTGATGGTCGTTATGCCAATCGAAATTCCAATGCATGTTTTACCATCAAAGCCTTAGGCCTAGATGAGCTTAGAAAGTTCACAGAGCTGAGTCTGAAATACCTGGGAGGAAGGAACCTTTCTTTTCCATCCATTCAGCATTTGTTCTTCTGGAGAAGACAAAATGCTTCTTCTTCTTCTCTAAGAAATGGAGAAACCCAATTTAAACACAGAAAGAAGAAGTGCAAGGCCTGTGAAGAGCAGGGAGGTAGAGTGATGTTTGTAGACTGTTATGAAGTAAAGGTTGTTGGCAATGGACAGAGGCAAATTAATATCAGCTGGGCCAGGATACACAAAATTTAGAGAAGACTGGTTCAGGGGAGACTGGAATTAGCTGGCGGCTGGTCAAGGGTAATGCCTGGCAGCTGCCAGGGACATGGAAGCTCAGATCAGATGAGGAGTTGGCAGAAGGAATACAAAGTCTGGGAGGTGTTTGGGAGTGCAATGAGAAGCCTGAATAGTAGAGACAGGGATGGGAGTGAAGATAAGGTGGAACAAGCCAGGCTTGGCAGAGACAACCTCAAAGTTGGAATTTTTGAGTGCTTTAAGTGTTTTTTACTTAATGTAGCTGATTTTTGAAAGCAATGTTGTGCTGTGCTGGGCTGTCCATCAGCCCTGACCCCTCCACTCATGCGCTGGCTGTGTCACAATGGGGAGAACGTTGGTGGTGGCCATGTCACGGGGGGGTTGGTGGCACGGCCACCCAGGATGGGGTTGGAAAGGGCTGCATGGTGAGCTGGCCCAGGCTGGAGGTGAGTAGCCAGGGGAGCAAGGGCTGAGGTGACGCCATGTCACGGGGGGGTTGGTGGCACGGCCATCCAGGACGTGGTTGGAAAGGGCTGCACGGTGAGATGGCCCACGCCGGAGACGAGCAGGAGAGGGAGGGAGGAGGGCAGGGAGCAAAGGGCAAGGTTGCTGGGCCCAGGCAGGGAGGCAGGGCTGGCTCATGGTGGGACACAGGGTGGCTGCTCCTCCTTTATCTTCCAGAGACGGAGGCTCACATGGGGACGGGACCAGAGCATGGTGCACTCCTGTCCTCAGCCACACAGCCAGAGATTCCTGCAGCCTCCTCTGAGGACCCTGACACCAAGTTAGGACATCAAGAGTCTAGCAGAGCCCTGGGCAGGGGTTGCCCATGATTAACTTGGATGGCTGTTCCCTTTGCTTCTTTATCCTGCCTTTTGCAGCTGCTGGCCCAGATAGGGACAGGACCAGAGCATGGTACACTCCTGTCCTCAGCCACACAGCCAGAGATTCACTACCTCCTCCAAGGATGCTGACACCAAGTTAAGGCATCAAGAATCTGGTGGAGCCCTGGGCAAGGGTAGCCCATGGTGAGCCTGGATGGCTGCTCCCTTTGCTTTTTATCCTGCCCTTTGCAGCCACAGGTCAAGACAGAGACAGGACCAGACCATGACGTGCTCCCGTCCCCTCCCTCCTCAGCCCTCATCCAGTGATTTCTGCAGCTTTTGACAAAGCTTTTCCCCTAAGAACAAGGAAGCACACACAGCCCTGCTCTGCACCATGCCACGGTCCCGCAGGCAGCTGGAGGTTCCCCACAGCTGTGGACAAGGGGAGCTCCACACCTCCCACCCTCTCTCTCTGAAACTGACCTTGAAATAAAATATTCTGGTTCATCAGCCATTGCCTGGTTCTTCTGCTTTGTGCGATTTTTTTCGGGGAAACCTCCTGCGCCTTTTCCTTATTCCCCTTAGCACATTAACATTTCTAGATCTTTATGCGTGTCTATAGATAAATATATAGATATCTTTCTATATAGATATTATACTAAGAGCATTTCATCCTCTATCCATCTTTTGATGGGAAAGAATGAAACAATCTTCCCTACCCAAAGGGGCAATTCAGGCATGAAGTGGGGTTGAGGGCTTTAGGTGTTGTATCATAATCCCTTGTAGGTGCACAGGTCAGGCAGGCAACTGCAGTGGGAGACAGGGAATTTCAGAAATAGCCTTTTATCTCCCTTCTTACTTGCACTCCCCTCTGCTTTTAGCCAACATGCTGCTTTTTCTGAATTTTATTATTAGTAATTTTCATGAACTGCATTGCAGGAACCAGTACCTAAAGTCCCAATCAGGCAGCTCTTAGTGTCACTATGCTTTATGAATCTGCAACTAATTCCATTGTGCTCTTCTCAAAGTGTGGCAGAAATGATGACAATATGCAGTGTCACCTTACAGGCACCAGAAACCCCCTAAAGTAATGGCTTTATTCAGAATGGAGCTCAGGGAGTTGCTGGAAAGCAGATCAGTGATTCCACAGAAAATTACTTAGATTTTTAATTAAGTCCAGAGCAGTGTATCACATCAACATGACAGATCCTGTATAAGCAAATAGTATATCTTGATAGGTGGAGAAGTGTTGTGGGAATTTTTTTGTTTTGTTTTTGGAAGAATGTAAGAGGATGGTAGGTAGAGGTAATGCTTATGGACTTAAATTGCCATTTTTTTTTCTGAATGTTTTGCTTAGTTTTCTTTTGAGATAACATTACATGCAGAAATAAGGAGCAAACTCTACCTTCAACTACAAGCTGGGTGAGCAGCAAGAAACTGAGTTGTGGTGGAACCTAATGTCTATCAGTCCAGTGCAAAGTTCCAGGACTTTTGTCTTAGTCTTTGCAGGTGGACATGTCTATGCAAATTTGTGGAAGGAAAGAGTCGGGAGCTACCTTAGTTAAATTGTATTGCTTAGTCGAATCAATGCAGAATAATTATATAAGCTAGGTAGCTTAAAATAATTTGGGAGGCTCATCAAGCTCTTAACATGGAATTTAACTGAACTGTAGCTCATTTGCTTTCTACTTTCTATGTATAGTAATATACATTGGCAGAAATAAGCAGTCTTATACTGACTGATCATCTCTTCATTTGACACATTGGCTGTGAGAAAAGATTTAGGTGTCACTGTGAGTAGCTCATGAATTAGATTTCAGTTCCTTGTAAAATAATTGAATAAATACCCGGAGATGAAATCAATAAAATCTAGAGGGTAATAGAAGTTTGAGTAAACAAGCAGCATGATTTTTATAGAGAACAAATCATGCAAGACAGAGTTAATTGGTTGTTTTGCTAGAATTACTAAATTATTAGCTGCTTCTTATATTTTTTAGAGATAGACTTTCAAAAACATCAAGAGCAGTTAGGCACCCAACTCCTGCTGATTTTAAGAGCTTGCTACATTATCTCCTGAAGTTTTAAAGAAAAGTTCATGTTAACTGGCTTGGAGTTTAGTCTTGCTACATGACTTTTTTAGACCCCCAGGAGTGACTGTGCCCAGATGGATATACACTGAGTTGTAGAAGGATGCTGGCACTGCTTCCAGAACCAATATTATATGCAGACTTGCTTTATATTTTCATTAATGATTGAAAGTTAGGCTCAAAGCAGAATGCCAATGAAATGTAAAGGCCAAAAATTCAGTAAGCCGTGAGCAATAATATGATAATGTGGTACTGTAGAACAAAGACTCCCTCCAAAAATACCTCATCAATCCCCCTGCAAAACAAAAACCAAAAACCAAGTAGAAATTTTTATGAGACTAACAGATCTTAAATACTTCTGGTGGAAAATTCCAGATACCACCTAGAGAAGAAAGAGAGCTTTGACAACTCTTTTGACAAACAGTGGTGCTCTGAAAATTACACTGAATATTCTTCTGAATTCTTTGAATTCATCTAGTTAGTTGGTAGACTGAAGCAATTTCAGGGGCCACTAATGAAGGGAGATCAAAGAAAGGATATAGTAGCATTCACCTCTAATAAAGCACCTTTCTAAAACTGGCATTTTCTACTGGGAGACTGATGAGAAGCCAGTAATTTAGACCAATAAATGCAAATCAGTTAGCTCATTTCACCTGTTGGAACTCCTTGAAACTAAATATGAACACTTTTTCTGCCACTGTGTAATTGGAAGCTCTCCAAAGGTGGCATACATTGAATCTCTTCTGCTGGTGAAAAGCTGAATCATAGTGGACAATTTTAAGAGGGATCTAAAAGGAAAGGAGATAGTGCAGCTAAAAGAAATGGCAGGAAGCAAATTTGTCTGAAGCTAACAATATCTGATTCAAAACAGATGTCCTCAGCCAGTGGTCAAGACTGAGGAGGAGATGAAAAGAGACGAGACAGGAGGTAGGTTCTATGATGTTCTGTGCAAATGTCTGGAAGAGGGCCATACGCTTGGACTGGGACCAATCTATCAGATATGCTTACAGTGGCAACACAGAGAATGGGGTAGAGAAATAAGAAGCCCTTGAATGATAAGGATAAGAGGCAAATGACTACTGAATTGGTGACTAGGGAGAAAACTTTTATGTAAGTATATCAAGCATTCAGATTTATTGCTTGACAACCATCCAGGAGTTAAAGGAAAGAAGGGAGATATTTATAAGAACCATGGCAAAATCAGCAGCTCTCTAGGAGCTAATTTAAAAAGAAAGCAAAAAACAAACCTAAAATATTTAGGCTGCAGCTCTGATAAGTTCCTACTTTTGGTAGAATTATAATGGATGAAATAATGAACTTAATGGAAACAGTGTGAGTTGAGATCACTGGGGACAGGAATGATCATGAAACTTAAAATGATTTAATGGCAGAGAAAATAAAGGAGCATAAAACACCTTTAAGGCTGAACTTGAGTAAATTCAGTCTTGAGTTAGATGTCTTTATGTTCCGTGCTTCTAGTCAAGGGAAAGTTAAACAGAACCTACGGAAGTGGAGAGCAACATAGTTTTGTTTTAAAGGATCATTTGAGTAAAAATACATGAATCTTCCCTATCAGTATCATCTTCTTACAGAGCTGAAGTTTGAAGATTATGTTTATCAGCTGCCAGTCATTGAGATAATAGCTGTAAATCTAACTCATCCAGCAAAATCCGTGTTAGCTTGAAAAGTGACCTGAAAGGATAAATGACAAGTAAATATTTTCACCCTGTCTTTGTGTAAAAAAAACCCCTCCAAAAACGACAACAAAAAAACCCAGCCATACAAAAAAGAAGTAAAATACAGGACAGGGTTTCTTATAAATGAAAAAATAAACATGTGGACCTATTTCCCGAATAATCATTTTTTGTTCAAAGCCCATTGTTGTATACTATGGTCAGGATTGTATTACTATGTTTCTGTTACTTTCATAGAATCATAGAATTGTTTGGTTGGAAAAGACCCTTGAGATCATAAAGTCCAACCATACCTATCCACTACTAAACCATATCTCTGAGCACCACATCTACCCATCTTTTAAATCCTTCCAGGGATGGTGACTCAACCGCTTCTCTAGGCAGCCCACCCCAATGCCTGAGAACCCTTTCAGTGAAGAAATTTTCCCTGATATCCAATCTGTACCTCCCTTGGCGCAACTTGAGGACATTTCCTCTTGTCCTGTCACTTGTTCCTTGGTTGAATAGACTGACTCCCACCTCTCCACACCCTCCTTTCAGGTAGTTGTAGACAGCAAGAAGGTCTCCCCTCAGCCTCCTCTTCTCTAGGCTAAACCACCCCAGTTTCCTCAACTTTGTATTAATCAACGTTTAATTTCACTCTGGGTAGAATTGAATGCCTTTTTGGTTGCCCTGGTGTGTCTGAGACATCCACACAGAAGGGCTCAGGAGAGATGATATGTAGCTCTCTTGTAGAGAGGCAGCTTGAGGTGAGGAAGGGTACCTGAGAGCACGGAAAGTGACTCAAGAAACACATGATTAAGCAGGTGAGTCCCACCCTTTATTGTCAGCAATTAGTACAGATTTACTGAGCATCTCAAGATCCTTGTGTAGCTTTACACAGTTGGCTTTCACTTTTGCTACTGTAGATAACTCAATATTCCCATCAAACATTGTCAGCTCTCTGTTATCTTCTTTTTTTTCAGATGATTTATGACTATTTTGAATTACACAGGCGCCAGCAGAGATTCTTAACAGACTTCACTGAAAGCTTTCTTCTGCGGTGAAAAGGTGTCTTTTATTCCTAGCCTTCATTTTCAATTCTTGTCAAGCTGTAAATTCATTGGAGGATCTGTCCTCTTACCTGCTGTGAGCATAATTTCTTTAAGAGAATTTGGTAAAGGATTACATTAAATATTTTGGAAATCTGAGCAGAATAAACAAACTCATCTGTATGATTGTTGTCTCCTCTGAAAGAAGAGACTCCAAAAGTCTGTGAACAATGTCTTCCATAAGTTAAACCCAGCCTGATTTTCTCTGCTTTGCCACATCTTTGTACTCCATCTACTAATTTATTATTTTGTATAGTTTCTACCATTTTTTCCAGAACAGAATGCAGATTGTCTGCTCTGTATTTCCTTAGATCCCCTCATAACCCTTTTTAAAATTGATGTCACCTGCCAATTTGCAATCTCCTAACACAAAGGAGGAGTTAAGTGATGGGTTGATTCTCTATAGTTAATACTTTATGGTGTCACATTTGAGTTTCTTCAGAACTCTTGAGTGAATATGATGGCTTGCATGACTTGCCACTACCCATTTTATGGATCTGTCCTAAAACCTTTACTACAAGCATTTCAATTTAGGGTAGTTCTTTTTAACTGTGACATATAAAGAAATATGAACATGGACTGAAGAGTTTTGGAAAAAGCATTAATGCTCATCACAGACAATCATTATTAGATACTTATGAAATAAGACATTAAAAAAAATGGGATTTTTTTGTAATAACGAAAGATTGAATAGCTTTTTAATTGTCTTATAAAAATTAATAAAAGCCAATGTGAAAAAAAATCCCCCAAACCAGGCAAATAACTGAAGTCAGAATAATCCTTGGAGATTATTGAGAGAGTATAATTTTTTTGGTCTATTCATGTGCTGACTGCTTGATGCAAAATGCACACGTGTGTTATGTCCATATATGTTGAAGTTCTCCTTCTTGAAATCAACCTCTTTGAAACTGTTGCTTATACACAGGTTAAAGTAAATGCATAAAGCCCAGTTCTGCCTGTAGGTATAGAGGAAGGATGTTGATAGAGAAGGGTTTATAATAATGCATGGTTTTCTGGCTGTTAGCCCAGTGCTTTTATGCTGATTGGTGTTTTGGTGGGAGGAGAGGCGTGTTTTCCTCCAATGTTTTGTCAGTCATTAATTTTAAACTCTGCCTGTTTGTCTTAAAGTGCTGCAGCAGTGTTCAGTGAGGCCTGAGCACATGTTACTGCTCCCATTGCTCCTGACGCATGCAGATTTTGTCCAAGCTCTGTGCAAAGCCATCTCTCTAGCTTCAGTTATTACATTCCTGTCTCTGTGTTTGTGCAGTTTATATACCAGCCTTTAACTGAAAAAAAGATTTTGTTCCTGTTTTCCTAGGCAGTCCCATCCCTTAAGTTTAGTAGGTGTGAACTCCACTGTTCTCCTGTACTCTGGTTGACCAAATGAGGAGGATGAGGATAATTTGAAGGCCTCTGGTAATTTCAAAGATGCTTTCCTTCAGTGAAGGGGGAATTCACAGGATTCCTAAAGTGAAAAAGCTGCTGAAGTAAGAAAGGAGGAAAGACAGGGGATTGGACTAGATGATCTTTTGAGGTCCCTTCCAATCCCTAATATTCTGTGATTCTGTGATAATAAAGAAGAAATAATAGGAAGGAAGAAAACAGAAAGATCATGAGCATATTAAATGTGAGCCTGCTCCTGTTACTTGATGCTGACCACATCTGCAGCTTAATGAATATTAGGCATTTTGATGGCTAAGTGAAGACTATATTTTACCTTGTATTTTATTGTGCTAGCCTCCCACTAACATTTCCACCTGAGGATGTATGGCTTTATAATTTGACCTAGGAAAGGTTATTAAAAATAGTTGTAGCCTTATTTCAGAGAGCTTTTCATCCTTTAATGAAAAGGATGTGCCTGTTAACAAGTGCAGTAATGTTACATGTGCCCATTGCAGAGCATTTTGCTGTCTCTCTTGTATACGGACAACTGAGCTGCAGAATGTCAACAGGAAATGTTGCTATTTAAGAATATGAAGTATTGGTGCATTAGTAAAGGTTTAGAGCTTTTTTTTCACCTGAGTACTCATTATACAGAAATAAATTTCTCTATATGAATATATTCATGATCAAAATTCATAGAAATATTGCTCAAATTTGGCTAGAGTGAAGCACAGACCAAATACTTGATCTGTCCTAGAGTGAGACAGGGGGAAAGTGAGCTTTTATTAACAAGTGAACTCTGTGTCTGGCCCATTTATTTGCAGAAAACACCATCTTGACAGCAAATAAAAGAGCAAGAAATGGAAACATCATTGCTGAAGTCAAGGAGGGTAGTCCCACAATAAGTTCTAGTACCACTCAAAAGCTTGTTAGATAAAATTGCAAAAATAAGATGTGACCAAAACCTATTAACTTCCAGCATTCATATGAGTGAACAGTTGTTGGCTATTTCTGTTTTCTGAAATGTGCATGATTGCATACTTTAACAATAGAGCTAATAATATCGAAAATTTAGGTAAGACTACTTTTTCAGATTTATCTAATAGTGGGTCTTCTACATCTTCTTTTGGAATCCATTCTTGATTCTAATATTTATCACTGGCCTGGCAGTTCTCCCCAGTTATTCAGCCAACATTTCTTGCCTGTTTCCTGAATCTCCACTTAAATTCTTTTCCTTGACATGCATTCCATACCTGGTAGGTGTTTATTATACCTGTTAATCCTTAGTTAAATGTTATATAGAGATAAATCTACAGGCATATGTAGATATGGGATTCTCATTTTTTTTTGTTTTGGTTTGGTTTGTTTTTTTTTTTTTGTTTTGTTCCTGAGGGGAAGTGAACTTAGATAGAAGGCATTTTTATTCCTGACAGAATGGGTTATAGCTGTTGGTCACCTCATGCTTTTGCATGAGGGAGAGTGCTTTAGAAATAAATATATTCATATTTATTTACTTACTTGTTTCTTGTGGTATTTCTCCAGAAATTAATTACATTGGCAATTTAGTTTACTTATGTTTCATTTTTTAAGATCCTTGTAAAACTGGTAATGTCTTTTTGGAATGCTGGATGCTCACATCTAACCTACCGGCTGTGTGAAGAAAGCTGTCACTTTTTGATGACAGTCGAAGAATTGTGTACTGTGAGTACTGTGAGTACTCACTCCAAATGTTATCCATTTTATATCAATTCTTCACACCTACATCTATATGTAAGTGTTGTGAAAGAATCTGGAGTTTTTCTCAAAAAGATGAAACCATTACTTATAGAATGTTGAGAAAAAAAAAATATTGCGGCATATTTGTGTCTTAATGATCAGATTCCATCCGTTTTATAGAGAAAGACATGGCTCTCTTGTGGTGGTCAGCACAGATAAACCACTAGGTTTATAGGTAATCTTTTGTGTAAGTTACATGTAGAAAAGTACCAGAATCTCTCTTTAACTGGTTTATTAAATGTCCTAAGAAATGCCAAGCCCTGGAATACAGGAGAGTATGCTGACGTGGACATGTAGCCAACTCTATTCTATAGATGTTGAAAAGGTTGCAAGGAGAAGTCCAGAACATATGTAAACATAGCAAAACTTATTTGACAGACAGAAAGGGTCTTTTCATTATTAATAGAATCTTTTAATCAACATTTCCTGGAATGGCAATAATACCCTTTACTTCTTCCCTGCAGAGAACTCAGGAGACATTGTAAATACTTCTTGTAAAAAACTTAATACATGCATATGAGACAAGGCTAATTTAGATGTAACTCATACACATTGGTAGAGGCAGGATTAGACCTATTGGCTCCTGGGTCTCATTTCTATGCTTAAATACTGGAAACCACTTTTCCTTAAGGATATCAGGCTGTTGAACCCTTATGGAGTTCTTTCCAAGCTTGCCTAACCTCTCTGTGGGTGAAGTAGTTTCAGGAGTTCTGCTCATTCTCATGAAAGTAAACTAATTGAAGTTTTCCAAACTTTAGATTAGCCATTTAATGTACCATGACCCTTGAAGAGCAAGCCAAGTACACATTCTGTCCTGGTCTTCCATAACTTATTAGAGAGCCACTTTTGGTTTCAGAGCCTCTCCAGGGACCGCAGAACACTAGCTTCTGCCAGGGAAAACAAAGCAGGGAGTTTGAAGGGATAGAAAGATGAGAGCTTTCTTATCACTAGCCAGGAAATAGGAAATGAAAAGCCAAAAGTGGGACTAGAAGTAAAATAAAACTTTTCTCACCTCTTTACTTTTTCTCCCAAAGACTATCAAAACAGTCTTTTAAAATAGCAAACCAGATGTGGCTAACCATATTAATTAGAATTTCCTGCATAGTCATTACTGCTCTCTGTAAAAGTTTTGCCTCTCTTATTGGTGTGGGAAGTGCTTTCTGGTCTGGTCTAGCCTACCAGAGAAGAAGATAGAATGTTCTTCTAGATATATGAAGAAGAAGAAATGTTTGATAAAAAGACACAATGCTGTTCCTACCAGTAGAAGGCAGGAAATGCATGTGCCCTATTTTTTCCATAGAAGGTTACTGTTAGGATCATTGAAAAGTTGTTCAGGAGCATAGGCTCTTCCTCAGAGATGAGGCTGGAAACTTGGGATCTTCCTGTCTCAGCTCTTTGCTCATATCACATGCATTTCTGTGCATTTGTGATCATAGTTATTATAAAACAAGGAGTTTGAAAAAGTTCTTTTATACAAGCTTTTATACCAGTTCCATTCTGATTAGCTCAGAAGTGCTCATATCAGCCTGCAGGCATGTAGAGAATAGTTTGCCATCCAGAGCCCCAGACATACATTGTCATGAGTTTCCTTCACTACAGCAGTCCCTGCCATCTCCCAGAGACATCTTCATTGAGGAGTTTTTGGAGAAAATGGTGTAGGCAGGGTTGGGAGGAGGGAAGTGTAGCCAGAATTTCCCTGATACAAAGAAATGTCTTTATCATTCAGCACAGCTTAATCACATACAGTCTATAGCTGTGAGCGGAGCAGAAGGAGGGAGATGCTAAAGGGAGCATTGTTATTGCTGGACAATGAAATGGAGGCAGAGGACTCTCCTGGAGGCTTGGAGGTGTGGGGTTAATCTCCTTCATGCTAAACAAATTAAACATTTTCACTTCCATCTTTAGGTGCTATACGAGAGGAAACCCTGCTGATTTTACTTCTAGACATCTTAAAAAGTGAAAATGAAGGGTCAGTCGAAGTGGGTGTACAGAAAGGAATTATTTAGGCATTAGTTTCAGGGGAGGGGAGATGCTAACTCGATGCTAATTTAGAATTTCAGTCTAAGTTGGACTTCTAGGAGAAGCTTAAATCTTAGTGTTGTAGTTTAACTTGGCTGGCAACAAACACCACAGAGCCACTCATTCCATCTCCACCCCAGGGAATATGGGAGAGAATTGAGGGGGTAAAGATAAGGAGACTCCTAGGTTGAGATAAGAACAATTTAATAATTAGAATAAAACTTTAAGTAACAATGATAATAATAGAATATACAAATGAGTGATGCACAGTATAATTGCTCACCACCTGCTGACAGCAATCCCAGAGGAGCAACATACCCCAAACTGCAATCCTGGAAGAGAGAAAGCCCGTCTTCCCAGACAGTCCTCACTTATATACTGAATATGATATTATATGATATGGAATTTTCCATTGGCATATCCAAATGCCAGTTTGGATCTGCTAATTTACTATGCCCTGCCCCCTCCCCTCCCTGCCCCCCACCAGCTTCTTCTGCACCTGCAGACTAACAAAACATGGAGAGTTGGAAAGTCCTTGATTTCCTGGCAACAACCAAAAACATCAATATAGTATCAACATTCTTCTCATACCAAATCCCATACTGAAAACAAAACTCAGTGCTATTCTAGCTAATAAAAAGAAAATTAACTCTATCCAGGTGGAAACCAGGACACTCAGGGAGTGTGAGAGTTTGAACACAGCCTTTGTAGGGCATATTGCCATTTCTGGTTTCCTTTTGCTCAGCATACTGGTTGCTGTGATTTCCAGCCTCAGGTGTTTCACTTGTCCTGATCACAGCTTCTGGATCACAGGCATCTGATTCTGGTTTTGAGAAACCCATGGTCCAAGACCATGGTTGTGGCAATGCTGTGTGTCACCAGGCACTTTCTTTTTCACAGGTATCTATATGCTTCCTCTCCCACTATATAAGCAGATATAACAGAAAAGTGGTAAAAGTAAAACCCAAAGCAACTCAAAATAGTTCAGTGTATCAGTAGATCTATACATTATTTATCCATGCTTGAATTTTAATGAAGAGGAATGCCATTTACTCATTAGTTTAGAAGCCAAAAATACCCACTACTTACATGTTGGCTCTGGGCTGTCTTCTGTTCCAGATACTACATTTTTCTTCCATTTCCCAGACAGAAGATATTAAATGTCAGTGTTTGACAGGCATTATTTTTGTTACTGTACCAGTAAGTAATGCAGATCAGCAGTTACTGTAAGGGATGACTGAGATCCAGACAGGAAGTTCTTATTCATAGTTTCACTCTGTCATAGAGTGAAATGAGTTGCAACATGGTGTGATGTGATGTTAAAAGTTTTACACTCCAACTGGTCAGCCAGGGTGCTGCAGGAGAGCTCAGGTTTGAAGACAATATTGTAGATTGAGAGACCCTTACCCTGCCATGTTGTTTGGTGAGCAGGGAAGACTCAAGCAGCTTCTTTTTCAGTACCCTGAGAACAGGATGATGAACATTTGTATAAAGTGGATTGCAGATGGCCATAGATAATCATGTCCTGGCTGAATTAAATGCTTATATTTTCTTTGTTTTCATTTAGATCAGCGTGTTACCTTCTGGTTTCATTTCTTGTTAGGGTCATTCAGAATATATTTCCCTTAGAGCATCTGAGCCGGTTTGCTCTGCACCAGCAAAATGGCTGTGATTTTCCATGAGGCCATCCATCCTGACTTATTTAACACATGAGTAAAAGTTGTACAGGTAGAAAAGTGTTCTAAAGTGAGGCTGAAAAACTTTTAGACGATAATCTGTCTTTTATTAAGTGAACTTGCATGACTTTTGACAACCTGAATGTTTCATTTTTAAAAATGGAAAAAGTCTGTTTTGGGTAAAATAGACTTGCCAAAGGTAGAAAAAGCTTCTTCCTACTAACTTCAGACTCACTGTGTTACAAGAAGAAAAAAATACACCTGAGATTTCTTTCATCTTCTGAGTAGAACATCACAGGAATGGAGCCAGAGAGGCAGTAATTATTTTGCATATACATATTTAAGTAGAAAAGTATATATTAGACAAAACAATGGGGAAGCAACCTTGTCAGCTTGTAAACCCACTCCCAGCACTGCAACCTGAAAAGTTTAATTTGCTTCTGAAACTGAAATTTAAGGTAAGTTTGTGTCTAATATATTCAACTGATCAAGGAAATTTACTTTGTTCTTGGAATCCTTTCGTTAGACCTAAACAGTTTTAAAACCACTTGCTACTCTATTTCATTGAGGTACCCTCTTAAAACACAATTATAAAGGTAATTATTGCAAATGATGTAATAGAAAAGTGTAACATGTTGGTCTAGAGCTAAGAGTGAAGGGATGAGTCATTCCTGCCCTAGGCTAGGCTGGAATTATGAAAAAAATTAAAATGAAGATTGGTAGAAAAGGACAAGACATTATAAAAAGCATAATGAAATAGGTGAAGAAAGGGAATATAAAGGGCAGAAAAGGTGGTAGTAGGCAGAAAAAGGCTGGAAATTAGAAAAGAAATGGTAGGAAGAGGCTAGAGGGGCAGGGAACAAAGAGTTACTATAAATAGCCAATATCTCTTGGGAAGAAGTATCTGTCATATTGTTATATCCCTACAAATTGACACTTCTATCACAGTTACTGTCACTGATGTTCTGCAAATGCTCCACTACACAAAATGTTAAAGACATACTGATGAAAATGTCATTTTTTCAGTGCAAGTAAGGATACCCAGATTTAATTCCTAACTGCTTACAAATCCCAAGTCTTGGTAGTTCTCTGAAAGTAAGAGCCATAATATTTATTACTTTGGGGTGAATTTTGCAGTATCAAAATATTTGCAGGAATGAATCCTAAACTTAAGCACTCCCAAGGTCTTCCCATAATAAGACTGAATTTCCAGTTGTTTTTAACTCCAATGCTTCCCATGCTGAATGCCTTAAATAAAATCTCAGCATTAACGAATGAGAGGAGGTTTGCAAGTGAGTACACGTTCTACATGGGAATAGTTGCTTGTATGGAAGTATGGAATTGGTAATAATCTAATATCTGAGTATTTGACTGTGCAGCCTTGCTGCATTCTTAATCCATTGGTTTTTTTGGGTTTTTTTTTCAGTGTAATATTTATATCTTTATTAACTAACAAATCTTCTATGGAATTCAGAAGAGAGTAGTTTCTTTTTACATTGTGTTAGTATAGTAAAGATGAAAAACTATGACTGTTCCAAAAGCAGTTTTGCTACCCAGTGCAGCCTTACCGAAATAAAGTTGAGATCTACTGCTAGAATTGGGGAAAAATTGTGTGTGCAGTGGTCAGAAAACTTATCAAAGTATTTCCATTTATTGTATGATTACACATTAAAATGGTCTAAAAATCATCTCCTTATTAGGTATGTTAAAATACACCTGAATACTTTTGTATCTGGCTATCTGGTCATGTAGGCTCATATTTCTGTTAAGGAAAGCAAATGAGAAAATGGATTTCAGCATGGCTATTTCGTGATTCAGATCATCAGCTCATTTCCTCACTGACTATTTTCAAGTCAAACATAGTCTTAAATTCCGTTGCTCAGATTTTCAAGCAGGATTTTTCTTCTGGAGCTGTATCACTTTCATCTATACACTTTAAAATATGCCAACCATCCCTTCCTCAATTATTTGCATGATTGCATGGAGTTCAGTTTCAAGATGAAATAGATATGTAAGTGATTGGTTTTTAATGCTGCTGCTTTCTGACAGGCTTTCAGAGACATAGGATTTTTATTAATCGTTGCAAAAAGACAACATGCTTAAGGCAATTAAGTTCGATGGAGTAAGTGTGCATAGATAGTGCATACACATAGGCTGTGTCAGTTGCCATTGTGTGTTCTCAACTAGATATCTTTGAAGATGCAAAACAAGAATTGACAGCATATGACGTATGGAAAGTGTTTTGTTTCACATGGGACAAAATGGAAGAAAAGAAAACCCGAACAAACCACTGCTAGTTTTTATCAGTGGGTTTTAAAATTCTGCTAAAACATGGAAAATAAGCACTGTTACAGGGTTATGCTGATCTTCCTTTTTGTTTACTTGAAGTAAGCTTAAATTCAATTGATAAATTAGCCTTTTGAATATCCTGAAGTCTGCATACAGTGAATTTCCATAGTGCAGCATATTAGAGTGAGAACAGTTTGGAGCATTTACATTAAGAAAGGTTTGCCAGAGGGAATGAATCCAAATGGCGCTAAAATAGTAAAGCTCTTAGGAAACTTAATGGTATAGAAGACAAGTTATTTTGCATTCCAGGCTATGTACTGATCCTAAGAGCTATCAAGAAGCTGGAAAAGAAAGAATATAAAAATGTAGCAAAATATAGATTTGGTACTTAAATTAATTGGAAAAACATGGACGTTGTGCTGTGACTTAATCTTTCCTTAACCTAATCCATGACTTCTAACTCAAAAAGTAGACTTAATGCTGAAGTAGGTTGAAAATATGTTAGAAGCTTTAATTTGAACTGCCAGGGGATAAATTGGATTTTGTGTGCTGCCCAGATATTTGCAACAATTCTCATTGTTTTCTAAGAGCATGCCAGCAGTGCCTGGCCACACTGAGGAGGAAATTGATGGACAGTTTGAGAATCTAAAGCCATTTTCTTTGAGCTTATCAACTCCTCCAACACACCAATGGTCATTTCTCAGACATGAAGTTTCCAGGGTTTCCCGCACAGTAGTAAACATCATACTGGACTTAGGAGGTGGAGAAACAGTGCTATAAAAGGGTAAAAAGGTAGAATTGGATTTAGGAACTAATCTTGACTTACAGAAGCCCTTTCTTGCTCTAGGACCTCTCAGTTTAGTTCATGATGCACAACACAGGCTAATGTATTCCTGAAGTACTCAATCAGATCAGTATTATAAAGCCCAGCCCTGAAAATCAAGCAAATCATAAAGCTGTAGAGAAGACATGTATAACATTTGTTTATCTGTTTTTTTACTGGGAGGTGCATGACAGGGAAGTGCCTTGCTCCAATAGGACTAGTCTTTGTAATGTCTATACATCCTGCCTACACATCAAAGTTCTCCAGTGATTCCTTTGGTTATCTCTTATCTTGCTGTGGACAGTTTTAGTCTTAATCTTAAATTTTAATGTAGATGAAAATAAGGGTATAGGAGCACAAAAGCTTTAAGCATTTTTCTTATAGCAGTGTCTCAGGTCACTGTGAGTCTTTCAAAACCCATCTGAACCTGGTGCCTCTGGGAAAGGTGCCAGGAACTGTGGGTACAGCTGTGGGAGAGCTTCATGACTGGAATGGTCTAAAATCACCCAGCACAGTTGCAAGAAAACACTTCAGCAGTTCAGGACATGGTTCAAGTCACCTCGTCTGCCCCTGCTAAGTTGTTTATACTTAAATTAGTTCTGTTCTACTGGCACAATTAGGAATGGCTCAGCTTGCTAATGTAGAAACTGGAGGAGCTGTGCAAAAGCCGTATCGGCTACCTAGCAACAATTTTTACTTTTGAAAGCTTTCAGTACCAACTTTAAATACATTTTATAGAATAAAGTCACTGCAAAACCAATCTGAGGCACTTTAATGCAACTATATTCAGGCAAATTCTATTTCATAATAGTATAATAGTCTGTTGTGCGTCCCTGAGGATTTTCACCCAGACATTTCTTCTAAATGAACTGTAGGCATTATAGGATGGCACTGTGGTACTGACCATTAATTCTAAAGATGCTTGATTGTTACCTAGGCAAGTTATGCATCCTTGGCCTTTATTTTGGTCTTTTCTGAGCCCAGACCCTTTGTATCATTTTTCAGGCATATTGATCTTCAATCATGCAGTAAGCATGCCCAATTTGTTCTTCTTGAGCTAACACAAGGTGTCAGTTGTGCAGACTACTCTTCCGCGTTCTTATTTGTAGATCAGCTTGTCCTCTGAGATGAGATTTGATGCTCTACTGTTATTTTAAATGTTCTCACCTCTGTCCTTAAGCCTTAACCTGCAGTCACCCTTCCTGACTTTCAAACTAGACAGCAATCCTTCAGTTTGACATTTTGACATCTCATCAGCCAAATCATCTAATCTAAAGAGAAGGCAGCTAAATACTTAGACAGATATACTGGCATAACTATGCTGTGATAGTTAAACCAGCCAATCTCCATGTGATTTAAAGAAAAATATATTCCAGGGAGGCAATAGTTAACCATGTATGAAAAGCATGAAAAAAATGTGTAGGTGGAGTTATAGTCAATATATTCTTTTTACATGTAATTTAGTTGTTATTGGCAGAATGGAAGTGGTACTGTTTGCCTAAAAAAAATTAGAAAAGGATGATAAAAAATTGTTATATTTTCAACTTGTGTAAAGAATTGTATAGCTTAGTCTTTATGACATTGAAAATTCCCACTATTCTGTGTGGTGCAGTGAAGCTTGGCTGGTATTGCTTAATCATTCTAATGTTAATGAGGCTGTTGAAACTAAAGGTTTTATACTGGTGTTTTGGCTTCACTACACTAGTCTATCAATGTGTAATGATATTTTGAAGCCTTATGCAAACTTAGAACAGAAGCATTAAAACCATCATGTTATTAAATCACCAAATCAGAGTGCAATTAAGATTTCATAGTTTTAGGTTTTATAAAACATCAACACATCACTTTAGTGCTCTACAGCAAATCCAAAGAAGCAAAGTCACTCAGGTCTGTATTCAGGTGGCAATGGGTACTAGTCTGGAATGTAACTATTATAATATTTAACTTTAATAGAGTGCTTGAGGACACTGGCTATGCAGGGTCATTGGAATCAGTGGAGGCATGTAATTGCCTCTGAGAGTTTCTCCTGTAGAAACTTATCTCAAATGTCATCCCTGCCTTCTGGCTTCTGCTTACCAAGTGAGTAAGGAGCCAAGTTTTGTGGCCTTGAAAGAAAGTCTCTTGAGTTTAGATGCCACAGCAGCATCTAAGTAAGCAATCTGAATATGACCATCAAAGACCATATTCTAGCCCAGTCCAGCCCATCTTCGTCTTGTGCAAAAGCAGAAGGGGGTTACAGTTCTGGTCACATGGAAAAATTTACCCCTCCCTTGGCGTGCAAGACATGTTCTGCAGTGGCATGGTGGGAGGAGAGCTGAGCCATTGCTCTGGCTGCTCCCCTTCCATCTGGGGCTGATATTTAGAATTAAGTGTCTGCCCATGTATTCTGAAGAACCTCAAATTATTTTGACTTTTTTTCTAAAATAGTTAAGCTCAGAATATTGAAGTACATGCAAGGCAAGTTAGACTGCTAGACAATAGATACCTTAAATACTCCTTGCTTTGGTAAGTGTTAAATATTGGGAAACCCATGGCAATAAGGGGAAAGAGCTGAGAAGAGAGGACATAACAGGAGTTCTTCAGTTACTGTCTCAGCCAGCCAGCTGGTCTGGAAGAGCATTTGCACTTGCTTCTTGTCTTGAACACCAACCCAGGGTCAGAGCAAAGTGCTGCATGTGTCCTCAAGGACTGCCTCAACACATTGTTTGTAATGGATCATGCTGGATAGGAGATGGTGTGAAAGATGTAACCGTTGTTTTGTTGGGAGAGAGGAAGCTCTGGAAAAAGAGGGGGCGAAGGATGGGGAATAAAGTGCTTGATTCCCTTTATGCAAACTGGATGGTGTGAAAGGAAGTCAAAGAAGAAAACACGGTTTTAAAAGTTTGTTGTTTTCTGGTTGTCTCTTAAAGGGGTTATTTTTTTTTAATAAATGGTGAACATTTTGATGTGAAATATAACTTAAAATATTTTGTGTGATCTGCCTGCTCACTACATTATACTGTGTTCTATAGAAGGATATGAAATTTTGCTTCATGCTTCACTGAACTGCATGATGCAGGAAAGAAAATAGAATTAAAACCATGGCCAAACCTGTCAGAATCTAAATTTCAATAATTTTTAGATTGTCTATAAAGGAAAATACATTCTTGATTATTCAGATTAGGCAATGTGATCTGATCCCACTAAATATACCTTTTTGTGAAATGACTTATAGCACAGTACAGGAGCAACCAGAGATATGCAGTGCAGTTCACAGATCCTTCACTGACTGATTGTTCTCTGCTCATTTGCTTGGCTTGATTTTGCACTGGTCTTTTTTTTCCTAAAGCAAATATACTTTACTTGCTAACAGGATAGCAGCTGCTGTTCTAATTTCACATTGAGTCTATGTCCCAGTTTCACATTTGTGATATGCTAATATAAACTTAGCTGTGCTTCTCCAATGCACTTAAAGTGGAAAGAAATCTTGTTCCTTTTTACTGGGTTACGTGATATTATAGTCCTGCAGCCTCGTGCTACCATAAACATATATCAGAATGTTGTAGAGTATTTTCTACTGGATTTAAAAGCTAATTGACAGTGCTAAATCTCTTGTTGCATATATTTCTCTTTCAAATAGCTATTTTGTTTTATTCTGAAGTGTTTATTAGAGAAGAAGAAAACAACCTGTCATACTGATCTCTAATGTATATGATTATAAGAATATACTTTACTTTCCTTTATTAGCACTTTGTGTATCTGTTAGATTTCATGTGTAGCTACAAAATGAATAATCATAGCTTAAGGCATATCAAAATCATTAAAGCCACTGGAAAGAATCACCGGTATCAATGATTTCACTTTAGCCCATCCTGTCAAATCTTCATTTTATGGTGCCAAGTATATGTAGGAAGGTGGGAAAATATGTAACACACTTTCACTTAATATCCTTTTGATATGCCTCCTACATCTATTTCCAGCTTACAAGCTACGGCAGAGGAATGGAAAAGTCTCAGAGCTCTGAAGCCTGGATTTAAGTCTGGCTTTAGGTTCAGGTTCCTTACCATTTGAAAAGAAAATGAACATTATTTACTAACCTTGAAAATAAATTTTATTTATTTTTGATGGCTATGAGACACTGATTGACAGTAGGAGTCAGGCAAGAATTCACAGGCTAAGTAGGAAATAGATGAGGTAGGGACAAGGTGGATGCCCACAGATATGTGATCTGCAGTAGGGAGGGCTGCAAAATATCGTATCTAGTGGTTACATGATGCAAATAGGAGCAAGATTGGGGAAAAAGGAGGACTGTGAAGTTCTACAGTGTGCACACTGGCATGGCATTTGAGAATGGCCATCACCTTGGGAACAACTGAAGAAAGGCGTATTAGGTTTGGCCATGTGTCCTCCTCCTCCAACTTTCTTACCATGCATCCAAAAAATGATGCCAAGTGATGCTTGTTTGTCTCTGGCTGCCATGTGTATGTAACAGGCTGGTGTTGTTTGCTTGCAACATCCCAACCTGCTTTAGCAGGTGGCATAATACCAAGCTCAGACATAAGGGAGGTGGGAGAGGCTTTTGAAGAGCAGTTGTGAACTATGAGCAGTCATCAAACAGGGGAGAACAGCAGGCTTAGCTTTTTGCTTTGTTTTTTAAATTTGGTTAGTAAAACCATTGTGAAGAAGGAGTCTGTGATGGTAAAACTGATAAAAAGTGGGAGTCAAGGAGAGTAATGCAGGAAAAACTTTCTAAAGGCCAAATCTGTCAATTATATTATTAATATGCCATATGTAGCCTTTATGGAAAGTTGACAGTGTCTTGGAACTAACAAATGTAGTAAGAGGGATGTATGATTGATACGTCAATGATCTATCATTTTTAAATATTGCAGCAGTCATGAAAAAGTTGTAACTTTTAAGGAAGCCCCTAAGACCAGAAGGAATGTGTTAATTAGGGGCTAGAAATGTGACTGAAAATTCAAAGACATCTCTGGCTACAGCGTACAGGGAGTACAGTACTTGCATTTCGTATCTCAAAGCCCAGTCACAGGGACCAAAGAAGGGGATGACACCAAGATATCATGTGCATGCCTAGATTAAATCCCGATCCTGAAGTTATATGGAATAAACAAATCAAGACAGAGGAAAGTTACAGAGGTGTCAAGTGTATGCAAAAAGCAATCCCTAGGACAAGCTGAGGTGGGAGTAAAGCTAAACAGACAGCAGAGGATCTGAGGAGGAACAAAAGTTTAAGACATCCATGCTTAATACATGTTTTAACATGTTCCAGGATTGTTTCTCACTTTGTTTTTTTTTTTTTTTTTTTAGTAATGTGGACATTTGTCTTTGAATTAGTGATCTAGGATCTTTTACAGTCCACATAGGGAAACAGACACTTTTTGTGCCTAGATAGACCTCTAAAAGAGATCAAAGGAAATATGTTCTAGAAATACTCATTTCTTTTACCTACTATGAATGGAGTTGACAGTTATCAGCTCTCTTATTTAGGTGAGACAAATCCAGCCCTTGTTTGTAGTAGGAAGTTAATTATTTGTTTTATAAAACAAATACTGCTTTGTTTTATGCTTGTCTGATGTTTAAAGCAGTCTGAGTTAAATCTGGCAGGCAGAGGGCACTCTATCTTCTTGAAGGCAACACTTCCCTAAATGAAGGCTGCATATCAAACCTTGGGGTGCCTAAACGCAAAAACCCATATTGTTTTTTCTTAAGTTAGAATTCTCATAATTATATGGGACTTCGTGACTGAGGAATGAATTGTCTCATCAAACTGCATTTAAAGTGATAAGCCTGGAAAAGCAGAGTAGGACTTCTAATACCTGCCTCCTGCTGACCTGTGAAAATCAATTCAATGGTACTGTCAACAGCAGGAGGAAAAAGAGAGACCCCCTGCGCTGAACACTGTTAAGTGTCCTTTTGCTAAAGGGCAGGCTGCAGGGAGAAGGACCCATCTTATTTTAGAAGTACAGGGTAAATTTATAATATATAGGCTTTTTATTAAGAATATTTTCTGTCATAGGACTACTTAGAGCACAATATGCTCACGCTACAAGTCAGTTTGAGGTATCTGGTATGAGTTAGTAAAACTTATGTCATAGCTCTTTGGAGATGCATTTCACATTCATTTTTGTTTAAGTGCTGTAGATTCGATCTGGCACCTGCTGATTCCCAGTATGGTTTCAGATTGATGCTTGTTTTGCCTTTGCTAAAAATTTCTCAGTGAATATAAGAATGTATCCTGCTTTATGGCATATAGGTGGTAGTTTCACTTGGCTAGCAGTTGGCTAGCAGACAACATAGCCGTTCACTCACTCCCCCCCACCCTCAGGGGACAGGAGAGAGAATTGGAGGGCAAGGGTAAAGAGACTTGTAAATTGAGATAAGAACAATTTAATCATTGAAATAAAAGAAAACTTAAAATAATACTGATATTTAAATAGTAATGATAATAATAATAGTAATAATATATGCAAATGAGTGATACACAGTGCAATTTCTCACCCTGCTGACCAAGCCCAGCCCATTCCCAGATAATGATCCTGGAGGAGCGACAATCCCGAATCGAAACCGCAATCCCGGAGGAGCAAGAGCCCGAGCTAAAGCCAGAGAGAGCTAAAAGATTAAGAGACCCTCACTAATACACTGGACATGACAGGATATGGTGTGGAATATCCCATTAGCATATCCAAATGCCAGTTGAGCTTATTAATTTAAATATTCCTCACCCCCCTTAGATCTTGCCCTTGTAGACTAACAGAACACTTCCAGTGACAAAAATGCAAGCAAGTGATATGTTATCAGTGTTTCTCTCCTAACAAATCCCATGCCAAAAGCAGAACACAGCGCTGTTCTAGCTACTAAAAAGAAACCCAGCTCTGTCCCAGCTAAAAACCAGGACAATATACAAAGACATCACTTCGTGGTTCAACCACAGCCCTAAGTGGTCATACTGACTAGACTGAATTTTCATAAACTCTTGTAATTATTATTTCAGTGGTCATCTTCCCTCACAAGTTTGCTTTGTCATATTATTATTACTGAACAAATTGAAGAAAATACAACTATGACAAAATTCTCCAGAGTTGCAATATCTGATAGACTCACAGTACACACAGGACTCCACTTAGTTTCTCTTTAGTAAAGGGAATTGCAAAATTATTTTACAATACCTTAGGTAGACAGTGGGTTAGAATACAATACATAAAAAAGAAAAAAAAATCCAACAAAACCCAGGTGGTGGAAAGCCATTGGAAAAAATGACAAGAAAACAACTGCAAGAAAATACACGCTTCTGACATGGAATAACTGAGTCTTTCACAGGGTGAAATATAATCACAGGCTTAACATGTAACAGGAAGCTTGGAGCTTGAAGAGAAAGTATCTTACTTTCTGAGATAAAAAAACCTACTGTCTTTTCCTGAGTGACTTGAATAAAAAAGTATTTTCACAAGATTTTTCTTTTTAATGAATGTTTCTGCAGATCCTTCAGTGAGATGCACTAGAACTTCTTATAATCTCTAATTCAGCCATGCCCATTCCCTTTGGAAAAGCATGATGGAATTTATATACTTCAGACACGTGAGAAATAAATGGGGCTGGGAAAGGCATATTAGAAATCATACAGTGCTTTATCTGTAGCTTTGAAAACTTGCAGGAAAGTGAAAAGGGACTGGTTGAGGTCTAACTCTGCAGACACAGAAGCCTTGGTAAGCCAGGATGAAGTAGATCAAGCCTGAAACAGAGAGTGAGGATTGCAGTTGTTCCTCTTGCCAAGGGGGAGAGATTCCGGATCAGTGATTTGGCACTTCCTGATGTGTTTGGTTGAATCCAGCTGCTTTGGGATTTGCTTGAAATTTTACACTTGGTCTGGAACAAGTTCTTGGTGGCTCTGCATGCACACGTGCGTGTGTGCTTTTGTTTAAGTTTCCTTTGGGTACTGGCTTCATTGGGAAAACAAAAATGTATCACCTTCCATAGTGTCTTTCAAAGTCTTGACCAGGCTAGACTCTCCAACCAGGCTCCTAGAGGCATATCAGAGGATATCCACATGTTTCATATCTGAAAATGAAGGTCAAGACATTTCAGTAGAATGATGAAAATGTGTCTTTGCTTGTGCTTTCCCACTTCTCAAGACAAGTTATCTGATGTGGTATTTGACCCAACTCTCTGTAATTTAAATCTAATTTTTACACAATCCAGTTGATTTTACCTTTGATACATCATCTTGTCACTGTGGCAGAAAATGTGACTTGTTATAAGTTTTCACTGGTCATGAAAAGAACCAGAGCAGAGGGCTAGACCTGATATTGCAGCAGACCTCTACCACTAGGTAGCCAGTTTGAAGGTACTCAGATTTTCTAGGTTGTCAGCTGACATCAAGATCTGAGTGGAGCTGTGCCAAACTTTCTTTGGAGGAACCTATGTATTAAGCTAATCTGCAGATGAGCATGGAAGATACATACAACTTATTTTTTAAGGACCATGTATTCATTTAGAACCTGAATAGTTTGCCTCTGGAAAACATTGGTGAGATGAGTCAAAACCAGTGGTTTTAGAACTTTAAATTTGAGCTTGTTTTTCCTTGAGAATCTGCTGATGTTTGTGACATTTATACCACTTGCTTTCTTAGGAGCTTTGTGCTGCCACCCACAATCAGAGTATCTAATCACAGATTTATCTTGAAGTTACATCGTGTCTTTATTTTATTTTAATGGGGGCAAAATAAATTCTGTACTTTATCAAATGCATCTGGCAAGTTTGACAGAAGTACCCAGCCAATGTCTATTTACAGTTCCTCAGATTATTGATTATTGCAATGGAGAAAAAATGGGAAAAAAAAAAGTAAATATGGGAGCACATTCTCCCACCAAGCCAACAAAAAAGAGTTGTGGTTGTCTTTTTTTTTTTTTTTTTTTTTTTTTTTTTTTTTTTTTCCAGAAAACAGAGAACAAGACAGCTTGATGATTGTACTATGACCAAATCCCTTGTACTGACCACTTTTGAACCTATATTTACACATGTTCCTGTAAAGGGAAGGACTGTCTGACCCAATTACCCTGAAAGAAAAACACAAGGCCAGGAAATTTATTTTTGTTTTGAAACGTTTCCCATCCTCTATCGTGCTTTCTTGCTCTCTTCGGTACCAGTGTCAATCCACTTTTTTTTTTTTTTTTCAGAAAAGCTTCTTTTTACCTTAGAAATCAGTGTTTATCCATAAAAATGGAATACAGGACAGAAAAGTTTCAGTTATTTATAGACATTTTTCACTCACATTAACAAAGGTACTTCAGTTGTTTAGCCTTGACATCCTCTAATCTCTGTTTTTACCTTAGCGGTTGATTGCCTTCTAGTGTGATGTATTTTGTGTTGCACTGTTGCTTTCGTCCCATTCATGGCCAGGATTGAATGGATCCAGCATGTTGCTGAAAGCAAGAAGTTGTGTATGTAACCAGGAGCAGGGCTGCCACAGGATGCTGGTAGGGAAGGATATCTCCTAACACGCTTTTCCTTCCCCCCCTCCAGTAATCCCTGATGACTGATTAAAGTGTTTTTTTCAGGGCTTGGCCACTTCATTCACTGTACATAGTCCAAAACACTTTTATTGCATCTGGAAAGAAATACCTTTTTAATGGTATAGCTTTCTAGGTTTTGGCAATGAAAGATAAAATTACAAATGAATCGTGAAAACATTTTGTTGGATCAGTCATTTGACTTTTCATTAATTTTACCTAGCCTTTTATTTTAAATAGCTTTTGTTCAAAATACTAGAGATGCTTGCTTAGTTATTCAGTGTCTTTGTGCTCTGAGTGCCTCTGATGATTTCTTGGCTTCAAACTGTCCTCAGGAAGCTATTCATAGCAATTCACACATGGAGAGCAGTCCTCACCTTCAGTAATTTGCATGTGAAAACAAATCCCAGGTATTTTACCCTCCATTTATTGATTTTAGTAGACTTTTCATGTTCTTCATATGTATTTTATTATTAGGCTTGTCTTCATCAGTTCACTCACTTTCTCATCAAGTTCACATCTTAATGTTACACAAACGCACATACACACACCAGCACACATTCACAAATGAGTGCAATGTATTGGTAATACAAAATTACTTTCTAAAATGTAGACTCAGAATCGGACTCTCCTGCTCACATTCCAGCCTTTCCACTGCAGAAAATCAGGTTCAATGAAATAGTATTTCTTCTTTTAAACAGACATTATTAGTAAGCTTCTTGGCATAAGAAGATTGAGACCTCAAGACTCTGTGTTCTTATCAAAATAATAATATAAAATTAATCTCGAATCTCCCTTGCTGCCTTGTTACCCCTATCTGTGTCTCATATTCAGCCAACACAGATAGCAATTTATTGTTCTCTTCTTCCCTCTGGCAGCCATTGACATTCTAACATTAGATACAGGAGTTAGTGACAGCTGCTCTGTCACTACTTTAGATCCCCAATTAGGTGAACGGAGTTACCAGCCTACTGACCATGTGTCAGAGACCAGTCAATTAATAAGTAGGTGGGGGAAGAGTTGCAAATTAAATGTAACAAGATCAGTCTGGAAGTTGGTATTAAAAATATCATTTTAAACTGAGTAATTTGATATTTGCCAAAATGTTTTCCATTGTTCAGAAGCTTTCTGCAGCCCCCCGCATAACCACGCAAGTTTCTAGTTTTACAAAACATTGGACCAGTCACATATTTTGGAATAGCAGTGCCAATTATATTCCCTCTCTCTGAAAGACTCAGAAAAAAGACTTCTTAAAGGATAATATTCTTGAATCACTGCTTTAAATGAGTATTTTGTTATAGGTTTGTTAAGAGGCAAAAATCCCCTTATGGAAACAAAAATAGGAAAGGTAAAATTCTACTAGAATGATGACAAAATGTTTTCTTCTTTTTTGACTAGAAGTTTAATTGCATTGTTCTCACTCCCTGGGAAATATCTTATCTTGTTGAGTGAGACATCTGATATGTGGTTTGCTACTCTCTTTTATACACACAACCCTTCCACAGCATCCCAATGCTACAAAGTCAAGGTAGAGAGAAGCCCTCCCACTTTGTCATTGATCTCTCCATGGTTCATGGCTTCCTGTGATGTCTCAGTCTAACTTTGAGCCATAGATAAACATTTTCTTTGATTTCCAGGAGATTTAAATACAAATGGGTATTAGGCTCCTTGGTTGCTTAGGTGCTATTAAAAATATATGGAAATATTTTCATTAAGAAAGAAAACTCTCTGCAAGACACTGTATTTCTTGAAATACTCAGTGGGATCTAATAGATAAATCTGAGGATGGCGGTTGTCAGTGATTCTCTTTAGTTTCATGTAGAGAATGTATTGAACAGGAGAATATTATTATATATGTTAAATAAAATTCTGAGTGTTTAGTTGGTTTTGGTCCAGATTTTTTTTTCCCCTCTATATATGCCTTTTGTCTTCATCCTTCATACTGCACCCAAGGTGTATTATTATGGCATAATACTACACATCCTCTCAGATGAAGAGAGATCAGTAACTATTTTAAAAGGAATTTATCTTCTCTAAAAAAAAAAAAATCTTGAAAAACTACTATCCAAAATTATTTATTCTAATATAGAGATTTACATGTTGTTTTGTTACTGATTTGTTTGCTTTATTGACATAAGTCTTAGGCATATCTTAAATTATTACCACTTTCTTAAATTTTATTACTACTGTTCTTTTTTGTTTGTTTGTTTGTTTGATTTTTGGGTTTTGGTTTTTTTTTTCAAAATATCTGTGGTATTTCTTTATATCTCTTTGTAAAGAAAAACCTGTGGTAAGTATTCCAGATTTTCTTTTTTAATAGACAGATATTTATGAGTGTGATTCTTTAAAGGTTCTGATTCAAAACTCATGGAAAGAGAACAGAAGCCCCACCTTTGAATTTGATGGGCTTGGAGCGCAGCTTAGGAAATAAGGAGCAAAGCTGGTTGTGCTTAGTACTAATCTTGCTTGTGTAAATGTTTTACTGGTTTACTACAAAGGAAATCTTAGTGAAATAAAATGAATCAAAATCTTTGCTGGTTCTTCATCTGCATTTGTGGAATGACAACTATTTCCACGATAATAACTCAGATTGTTAACAAATGGAGAACTGAGGTAGGCCAGCAAACTCCTGAGACCCAAAACTGAAGAAAGGGTTCAGGAGGGCAAGGAGTGAGGTTAATCTGTTTGGGATTTTGGTTTTACACAGGCAGTTCTGCTAGCATCAAGTCCTCAGAAACTAAGCATTACATCCCAGAATCATGCAATGATTTAGCATCCATTATGCCTTTTGATACATTCCTTGTGTTTGTCTTCTCTATTTGAAGCCTTTTGGGCTGCCATGCTCATGTTTTCTAAATATTTCTGTATAAGGAGGAGAGCTGGAAAATTACTTTTATTTATTCATTAAGAGGGAAGTTGAAATTCTCATATAATCCATGACTCAGAGGTCTGGGGCTCTAAGCAAAACACCTAATACCATGAGGAAATTGCAAGACTTGGCAACTTTGCTCAGATGAATCATAAAGCTTGAGACTCAACAACTTTTGCTCTAAGTAAAATATGTGCCACTTCCACTTGGATGTACAGCCAGCTGGCAGAAATCTTCACATTATTTTTTTAAGAAAAAGCAGCTAAGGAGCCTGCTCTTGTTCACCTCAAATATGTCTTTACACTGGACCAAAACCTTCACAATTCCTCATCCTTGCAAACCTGAGAGGCCTAAGGCTGAAAAATAAACTCCCAGAAGTAATGTTCTTCTCTGGAAAGCTTCACTTGTTTCTGTCAGGTCATGCTTTGTGTACCAATGAAGCTCAGAGTTGAGTTGTAAAGGTTATTCTAATGATTGCTTGCAAACACTATAAACCAATCACCCTGACTGTTGTGCTGCATATTTCACAGATATTTTCCAGGGTGGAGAATAAAATTCCCCAGATGACTATTTTTTTTATTTTTTTTTTTTTAAATTAGTCATGGACATTGAAAATGCTACAAATTACTAAAAGTGTTTAAAATAACTTTCATACCTGCTGGTGATGTTTTCCAGTTTGCTTTTCAGTATCCCAGATCCTTTATTGGTAATGAAGCAAAATCTGTAATGTCCCACCGGGAAGCCAAGATTCTCCCTCTGCTGTGTTCCTGTTCTCCTTTCTGTAGGTGTTTGGTTTGTGAGAATCAAACCATTGCAGATTGCAGACTACCAAATTAAGTGCTCAAACTGCTGACAACCTAAATGCTGTCACATGTTAATGTTATTACATCACTGAAAGTCACAGTTGCCTGTACCCAGAAGACACATTAGGTCGTTGTTTGTGCTTTGCTCCCCATCTGGTGAGTAGCTAATTATTTGAACCCCTTCCAACAGGGTCCAACAAGCACCTGGCAGAGGATGTGCATCTGTTTCATTCTGCCATTGCAAAGGAGTGTTACAGACCCTTTTTGGTTATCACTGTTTAATTATAAAATTGTATCTGCATGGCAAGAGTGAATTTGGGCCAATATCTTGAATGGGATTGTGGAGGTTGGGTATCTATT
>NW_010291834.1:0-19177 GCF_000700745.2 Antrostomus carolinensis | reverse complement strand
CAGGAAAAAGCATGTTTCTGTAGTCAGCCCTTCAATGACTTGTGTCCCTGGGCTCAAGTTAACATTTGTGAATCTCTCCTCCTTTCCCCATTATCTAATCTATCAGCAGCATTTTCTGAAGCACTAGCTACTAGCATGTAGAAACCAAAGTCTTCCTGATTTTCAAGGAGACTTTGGTTCCTGGGTTTCAGGTTAAAAGATGATCAGGGTATTTAAATTTTCAAGACAGTTATGGTAAGGCACTTTTACCTTATTCTAAATTTTGTGCTGGAGAAATAATTTTGCAGGTGTGAGTCCCCGAGTATTATTTTGAGGATAAGTTACCCAAAATATCAGCCATTCCCCTGGCAGCCAAAACCAGTCTATGTGATTATTCTCTGATGCTTTTGAAATATTTTTCTGCTGTGTAGGAAGATGCAGACATATGTTGAATGCCTTCTAATGCACTCATGTATCTCCACGTGCTTAGGTCCATCATCTCCAACCAGACTTAAATGGAAGAATTGGACTGTTGGGGGGGTTGTTGGAGGGTCCAGTTTGCTTTACAACTGACTACCCATCACCTGATGAATTTAGCATCTGGGAAGCATTGAAAAGCTTGAACTATCCTGCCTAAGAGAGAATGGCTTGAATAATGCATGTGTCAAACACACTTCATTCAGACTGTGAACAGCTTCTTGATGTAAACTTATTAATTGCATTTGTATTTGTAAAGCGAGAAGGGTTTTGTTCACATTATGTTTTGGGATTCATATGAATACCCATACTTGCATATGGACAAGGCTTTCTATCAGCTACGGAATATTTGTGGCCTGTGGTATGCATAAGGTCATGCTAAATAAATCCCCCCCTTCTAGCCTGAAAAAAAAAATCTACAAAATCTGTCTGAAATGCTTCAGAAATCCTGTGAGGCAATGGGAAGAACACCATGTGCCTCGCACGAGCAGCTACATGCTGTGAATAGCAAGTGCCCAACGAGCAGTTAAATTGAACAGTATGTAAACAACCCGCAAGGTGAAATTTCTCTATGTAAACTGCATGCAAAATGATTAACAAATTATTTAGTAAATAGGAAGTTCTATCAGCATCAGATCTAATAAAGCCTGGGGATTTTTTTGAGGAGTGGCAGCAGAGAAAGAGTTGTTTTGATTTTATGGCCAGGCATTAAGGCATTTCTGCTGCAATTAATCCAGGAGGTATTCACGAGCTGGTGACCACCTTGTGTGCATATGCTGGTGGAGAGGTCAGCTGCTGCCACCAGAGAAGATGAACAGTTTTGTCTCTCTATTTTGCCATCAACCAGGGCAATAATAACATCTGTCCCCTCTACCCAGCCATTTATCTCTCTGAAATCTCATCTGAGTGACAATGAATGCAATATCTTAAAGAGTGGGAGATCAGCAGTGTAGAACGGCATACAACACATATGCACTGCAGCTGTGCCAGGCTGGCTGGTGACACATCACAGCTGAAAAGCAAGTGCATGACAAGTCTCATGTGTGCCTGCTGTGTGCCACTAATATCACAACAGTTTTTCACATTTGGATTCACCATTTCTCTTTGCATTAGTGCCACTTGCAGAGCGTACAAGAAGCTCTGGTCTCCCTAGTCTCAGATGATGCTATTTTGCTGAACCCTCATAAGTGAGAACAGGATTACACCACATGGTTTCACAAAGAAAATGTGTGAATTGATTGTGGCCCTGGATTGTAAACATCCATTTTTTCTTAAATTACATAAAGGTTTTCTTGCCTTTCTTATGTAGGCTCTGTGTTGTGTATCTATCTGCGTTGTGTATGCATAGATTAACCTGTACCACTGGTCTACTAAAGTCCTGATATCATTTACCCAAAACATCTGCTCATATAAAGTATTTCAGACCTCCAAAAGCATATCTTCATCATAAAGACTACGTGCACTTCTTTGCTACTGCGTCAGTCATACACCTTAGTATAACCTTGGCTGACCAACCTCTTGCTTTATGATCTGTTCTGTCTTCATCTGAAAATCAATTGGTGTCTTTCACTTGTAAACTTGAAGCCAAGTTTATATGAGTCCAGCTATCAGATCTTGAAATCATTTAGAGACAAAGCCTAAAGAATACTTAATCCTCTTGGATCAACTCAAGTTTCTTCCCATCTGCTGCAGAGGGGATGGAATGATGGTGAGTTGTAAAGAAACTCAAGCTGATGGGAGCCAAAGGGCAATTCCTTAAACCATCTCTCAGTTTCTCCTGACTATTCCTACATGTTCTTCCTCCTTCCCAGTGCAAAGCCAAAGAGGCAGCTTACTCTACTAGTGAAAAAAGGCTCACCCATTGATGCACACTGAGCTCTGAGGCTGCCAATGTTCCTACATGGGGTTGATATCTACTCCTCCACTCCATTCCCATTTAAAGTCAAAAAGGTGTATTTTAACCCATTATTAAATTATTTTAATTTACATTCATGTTGCTCAGAGATGATGAAGAGTTGGAAATCACTGGGCAATCTAAATTTTTAAGATAAGGTCACAGCTCAATGCAAACGTATTCATGACTATTCTAGAAAAGTGGCAGTCAATACCTAAACGTGATCTGTCTCCAAGTGCTTCTTGGAGAAGCACTGTGTGAATCTTTTTCCTAGGGAAAAAAAATGTATAATTCTGGTTATTGTTTCCCTAAGCTCCTTATCCGGGAGATATTATTTCTCTCCTTTCTGCTCTTATCCTCTTTTTTACCTTCTTTGGGATCAAGAGCAATTGTTCTCAGATATGGTTTAGAACATTATCTAGTCCAATCTCCCCTTCACAGCAGCTGAGTATGAAAAGATAGCGGCACTTCAGTCCTCTGAAATGGTATCATTAGGACTATCAACAGGAGGAATCCTTTCAGATGCATGTACTCCCAATTTCACCATGAACCCAATTTCATTCTTTCTCCCACATCTTTTTCTGTTTCTTTCTGAAGGTGTGCAACCCATGTTGTCTTTGTATAAAAATCATGATTTCTTATTAAGCACACACCAGCACACTGTCAGCAACATTGGAAGAAAATGACCATAAAAATAAAATTTTGTTTCTGGTTTATATTGCTGGTTTAGCTAGTAAAAGACTGAAAAGTTGTTTCCTTATAGTACAATAGCCTACTTCTCAAGAGGAGACAAGCATTCTGAGATGAACCCACTACCTTTCATTGCTGTACAAGATGTTAGGTGTAACAACAATACTTACAAATTAAAAATAAGTAAATAACAAGTCTCCTCATAGTCACAATGCACGCACTTTTGTGAACCTCGTGCAGCTACTTATTTTGCTGTCAGTAGGGCAGCATTTTTGATGCCCAAACCCCTCATTCTCTATGCAGAATATTTTAAAACCAACTCTATGTTAAAAACATGAAAACAGTAAATCAAGTGACACGCCACCAGTTTGATAGCACTTTTTTCTTGTGTGACTCATTGTTATACCTAAAACTGGAGTGTATAAGAAGGTAGAATAGAGTATGAAGTATATGGTAGAAAATTCATCCTGTTTGGGTGAATGCAGGAATCTTTGTGGCATTTGGCCAGAGTTGTGCAGATAGGTATATGCCTGAGGCATTTCTACTATAAAATACTAAAACTGAACATCAAACACATCTGATGACAAATTGAGACTGACTTGATTTTCATTATGATTAAAAGGCCTTCCTGAAGCAATAAATATTTATCCAAATATAGCTTATTCCTAGAAGGTGTAGGTCTGGTTTTCTTCTGATTGACTTTGGCCACTCAGCTGAAGTAGTCAAGTTAAGAGCACAGACCCATCAGATATGAAAAAGGGAACCTCTAGATGTTCCTCTCTCTTTCTATCAGTTACCAGAACAGCAGAGCAGTCTCCCAATTAAGGTGCCCCACTTAAGTGTCCAAAGAAGGTGAGTTGAGCTCCAGTGCTTATACTAGGAGATGTTACAGTATGGCTAGTTTAGGGGTAAATCCTCTTTTAACTAGGAGAAGTAGGCTGGAAGAACAATTTTCCAACTAGGACATATAAATGAAGTACTCAGAGATGTTATAATAACTTAGCTCCTTATTAAGTGCCTGTTTTGCATGCTTCATGGCTGCTTCGAGCAGCTGCATGAAAAAATTAGATGTTCTAGTAGGGAACATGCTGTCTAGACTTAGCCTTGGGACTCCAAATACAATTTACCATGTATGTTTGTGATTAATAAACTATATGCATAGATAAAAGCCTTCTAATTTACATATTAATAAAAATGAGTTATCTTCAGATTGTGTACAATCTACTGTGTTAGCTGTGTCCTTTCTTGTTTGGGGCTTATAAAGAATGTGTGTGAATGTATGTGTGTAGAATGATCTTCAAGGGCTTCAGAATTACAGCAGCAGCATTATTTGCCCTTCCTGATAGGTTGCTGCATAGGACAGAGTTCTGCTTTTATGTATGTAACGTCTCATTTCTGATTCATCAAAATTTGTCTTTTCCCCTCTGCTGGAGTACCTCCTAAATCTGGAAGATCCCAGATGATTTATGGCTGGGATCAAGGCTTCCTGCATGGAGGATGCTTCCCATGACAGCATTCTCATTATGTTTCATGGCCTTTTTCTTGCACCATAGCTTCATGTTGGTGAGACCTTTTTCTTCCACCTGGAGATGCTAACAGTCAATGACATAGCTTTTCATAACTCATCATAATTCTGTATTAGATTCAGTTAGGAGCTTGAATTTTTCCTGAGTTGAGGACAAAGGGATTTACTTCCTACCTGAAATGTACCCACAAAGCCTCACTTCTTCTAGCCAAGGCAGCACACTGTTTCCATGAATATCGTTGGCTTTATGTCCTCAAGGCATACACTTAAATCAAAAGTTGGTCTAACATATCATAATACATTTGTGTATGTCAATCTCCACAGTGTCTTTTTTTTTTCTTTTTGAGAATGCAGTAATTACAGCTTGCCTTTCCATCCTGTTCAACTGAAAGACATTTGTTTGTGCTAATCTGGCATTTGTGTTCTGAAGTAGAGCCTTCCAGGGCTATCAACATAACATCCTTGGTTAAAAGACCCTGTCAAAAAATGCTAGTGTGCTGATTAACAATGAGTTTTGTTTGGGTACAGTAAATTGTTAAATTTATTGTGTTCATTCAACCCTTACTTCATTAGTGTTGAGTTAGACTATGTTTTTGGGGACCTAGAAAAGTTCTTTTATTAATTAATCAGGTTGGTAAGTTGTAAATATTCATACTATTTGCATTGTACAATATTTAAATTGTAAATATTTGCAAATTTTCTTTATGTATTATAAGAACTCCCAATTCTCCTACCTCCAACATACATTTAGGTCCATTATTGTTTAACCTTGCTGATATACAAGAAGTGCCTTTTGGTAGTTTCATTCCAGGGTAAATCTCCTGAACTTTTTTGTGCAGACTGTATTTTAAAATGAGGAGAAGTTCAGACAAAAACCTTCAGGTCTGTTTTCTCAGACATAGGCAAAAGAAGTTTCTAGCTACAACAGCATTGCTGAAAGAGGGTGGAAATATGTGTGTATTCAAATTTGTGCATACTCCTTTGTTACTGATTCCAGAGACCACGAATCAATGGCTGAAAGCTGCTTATTAGATGGTAAGTTTTTTTTGGATAGATGGTTGGTATCAGATAAAATTGACCATAACTCTGTGTTATGAAAAAGTTAGCATGCTTGGACATAGAAATCCAATCTGGGAAACATTATAATCTATTCTACATGTGCCTCTATGCTGTTGAGATTTCTTCTTGGCCTGCAGCAATTAAAACACATCATGAGGCGTTTCAGTTCCAAATGAATTCTTGGGTTCATGTATGGGGTCCACACACCTGTGGACAATTAGGAGTCTTCATGCACTGTGGGTGTCTAAACTCCTATTTTTGATGGAGAGCTTGTCAGTACTGCCAATGCTGTCCACCTCTGAAGAAAACACCTCAGCCTTGATTCAGTTTCACATACATGAAGGCTCAGTATAATCTGAGGTGCTCTATCATGTTCATGACCTGCACAAAGCTGATAGATCTTTTGTAGGTCTTATGAGAGACCTGTGTGGCACCTACAAGTCATCCAGGTTACCCTAAGGCATCTCAAATGACACTATACATCTACTTGTGAGGAACAGAGTGAGAAACTCAATGTCTGGTCATTTGAACTGCTCTTTGGTCTGTGACTGACCATGACAGGGTCTTAAACATTGAACTCATGACTCTATAGGAAGGCACATCAGGTTCTGATCCATGGAAAACAGATGTTTATTTAGTCTGTTAGGTTTATTTTCAGTCAGCTCAAAGAATTAAACTGACTCACCCTGAAGCTGCATAACCACTGTATTGAAAACAAGGCCTGGACGGGCAGGGGCAGGGATCTGGAGAAGTAAGGAAAAGTGCAATTATTCCTTTCAGCAGCAACTAGTTGTTTGATGAAATTAAGCAGAACGTGGAATTACACTCTCTACAGTTTGATAAAACTGAACTCTGCAGCCCTAGGGATGGAAGGTGAAGCATGACTAGATTTGAGGTGCTCCTGTCATGGTGGGGAAGAAGAAGAAGAACTAGAATGGAAATCCAGAAGCATCAATGAAAAGACCAGTTCCCTGTTTCTGCTGCTGCAAGGGAAGGTGGCAGGGGATGGAAAGAAACAGATTGAAAGAACAGCCTTATGAAAGAAGCTGTATGTACAGCTTCAAGAGGCTTAAAGGCTTTGAAGCTGACTGTTGTTACATGTTTCTACCTTCTCTTTATTCTCCTACTTCTCACTCTCTTCGATTGTTTGCATTTCTTCTGTTCCTTATCCTGATATTTGATAAACCACAGTGCACATGGCTTAGGACTTTAGTTTACCTGGCCACAGCCCCAGAAGTCATCTTTTGTCTTCTTAAAGAAGGCAATTTTCCTCCATCTCTGCTAGCCCAATTACCAACTGCAGCTCTCTTGCCATTTATTATCAATCAGGGAAGTAGTTGGAGAATTTTCATTAATTCCCAAAAGGACAGAAAAAGGGCTCTAGTCTGGTCAGGTTAGCAAATGTAGGTGGGTTTCTAGATACTCTGAAAGATAAAAATAGAGTATTTCAATCCATATCTTGCTTCAGGCATTAAAAGTAAATGGCAAGACCATGTCAAACTAGACTTTGAGTGTAGCCAGTGGTTTCAGGAACAACAGACCATGCCTTACTGTCATTCAAATTGAAACATTTTTTTCCTTCACTGGTTACTTATTGCATTCACTCTGTCACCAGATTGCAGGGAAGGGATGTTAATACGGGTGTTAGGGCATGTCTGTATGTACATGCTGCTGCACACTTGTTCAAGCTGCTGGTGAGTGAATCACTGTTTGGCTGTATTAGGACAGCATTATGCCCAGAAGCTTTACATGTGGTCTCTGAAAAAGATTTGAAATGCCATTTAGCCCTCAGCCACGAGTAAACTCTGTATCATAGAATCATAGAGTGGTTTGGGTTGGAAGGGACCTTTAAAGGTCATCTAGTCCAACCCCCTGCAGTGAGCAGGGACATCTTCAACTAGATCAGGTTGCTCAGAGCCCCATCCAACCTGACCTTGAATGTTTCCAGGGATGGGGCATCTGCCACCTCTCTGGGCAACCTGTGCCAGTGTTTCATCACCCTCATTGTAAAAAATGTCTTCCTTATATCTAATCTAAATTTATCTTCTTTTAGCTTAAAACCATTGCCCCTTGTCCTATCACTAAAGGTCCTGCTAAAAAGTCTCTCCCCATCTTTCTGATAGGCTTCCTAAGCATTGAAAAGCAGCAATAAGGTTACTCTGGAGCCTTCTCTTCTCCAGGCTGAACAACCCCAACTGTCTCAGCCTTTCTCCACAGGAGAGGTGTTCCAGCCCTCTGATAATTTTTTGTGGCCTCCTCTGGATCAACTCCAACAGGTCCATGTCTTTCCTGTGCTATCATTTTTTTGATACCACAGTGTGAGCTCCCTGCACCAGTAGGTACTTCTCTACTATCTTCCATTCTTTCTGGTGGCTCCAGGTGCCACCACAGTAGGAATATTACTCAGTGTGCAGCACATTATGAGTTTCACAGGGAGAATGTATCCCACTTACCACCAAATTTAAGACTAATGGAAGAAAATAGTACCTCCTGCCCAATTGGGAGGATGGAATCATCTGAAAGAAAGCAAAGTCATCACTCCTGCAAAATACTAACAAAAAAAGGCTATTAGAGCCTTCCAGGAGGAGGAAATGGAGAAAAGAAAGGTCTGTGACCTTGCTGACTGTTGGGCGCAGGGAGCTTTGAGCTAGCACTGACCTGAGCAGGCAGTCCAGATGGTGCAATGGTGCAGGTCAGTGCTGCATAGATATAACTAGGTTGGGTCTGGAAGCTATTTTACTGTTTTTATGTGGCACCGTACCTGAGCCACCTGTGTATATCCAGGACTGAGCTAACTTCCTTGGAAATAGCTTGGGTATTTTCACATTGCGCTACAGAGGTCATAAAAGCAGAGGATTGAAACTGCACTGGGTGCATCTCTGCTCCTAGTGCAGATAATATACCCAGGCATAATCAAGAGTTGATTGTGTGATTGCATTAAGTATTTCAAAGAAGACAGACAAGATTGTTGATTTATTTTTTTTTCCCCAAAAAGTTTAAAAATAGTTCTGAATTTGGGATTTCACTGTAGTTCTGAGTTTCATTTCATATTCATTTTGCTGAGTTTTGCTCTTGGATATCACTGTGGTGTTAAAGAAAATCATTAGTCAGTGCCCATTCTTCCTTGAGGGCCATATGGTAGTTTATAGGAAAAAGGAAATAAATCTTACAGTAAGTTAACTGTGTAGTGGAGTTGTAATCACAGGAATCCTGTCATCTCCAGTGTTATGACCTTTGATTAATCTTTATAACAGAAAGAAAATAAGTACTAATGAGTTTGTTTATTAGCATTTATATAATTTTATAGTTGCATTTAATTCTTAGAATGTTAATTACTATCTGTGATTAATCCCTCTCATGATGAAAAGTTTTTACTGGCGGCTATGTCTTTAAGACTTTGTGTTGATTCACATGTAATTTAAGTTGATGAGGACTGCAGCAGTATAAAAGGGAATAAAGAGCCTGGCTTCAAGTCTAATTTAGTTGTGACTTCCGTACGGCTGATGCAGGACTGACTGGATGTACTTTGATAGTAATATTAAGTCTCACCACTCCCTGAGTGAGGATTGAGGTAATTAGCAGGGCTTAGTGCCAGAAGGCAATGCAATTCACCATGCTTGATCCTAATTCAAGATTTATGGAGTGAGAATTTCAGTTATTTGTGGTTTTTTAGACTACTGATTTTTCTACTTTGAAGGCATTCTGATAACCAGTTTATTTTCTTATATATGTGTTGTTTAATATATACAGTTCCTACCTGAGTTCTTAACTGAGACTTCTGCAGGCTTTGATATTGCAATGTGGGGAGGAGCTCAGAAGTTCCAGTTATCTGTGCTTTGAAATGGACGCTGTGATTTTCAGTTCATTTTTATGATGGCAGGGGAAAGCGGAGGCAGCAACACCAGTTCTTAGAAAGCCTTAATTTTTTCCTCAATATTCCATAGCGCACTGTATGTTGTGTAATAGTTAACGGCAATTTAAAAATACTTCCCACAGTTCCCAGAGCTAGTAGGAATGAGGTATTAAAACTAGAGTTGACAGGGCCCCTGGGTTAGACTGTGGGTCAAAAAGGTTTATTGTGTATACTCTATATGCATAGAGTATATACACTAAAGTGTATACTAGAGTCTATAGAGCGCTGACTCTTTGCCCCAGTGGAGCGGTGACACTATTCAGTTCAGTTTAGTGGTATCCAGAATTTTTGCTTCTGGGGAACTCTGACACTTTTATTGGAATTGAATGAAGACGTGAAATTTTGGAGTTGCCCACTAAAATATTTTTTCAAAGTATGCAATTGTAGAAATAACAAGAAACCTTCATGTAGGCACCTTGTTTTGTCATTCGTAATGTAATTATCTAGATTGATATAATAAGGAAGGCTTTGATATTTCTCCAAAGATCAAAAGAATTTGAAATGATGCCTTTACCCTTTTAAAAATCATACTGTTTGTTCATTTTTTTGTTGAAAGCATGGAAGAATTCAAGACATTTACGTAAAAGATTTTTATTTTGTTGAATCACCAAAAGTTTAAGGACTGCATCCTGAAAAGGATGAAGCTGAAAAGCTTTGCTTAAATGGCTTTGTGGTGTAGATACTGTTGAACAGAAGAAAAATGAAGTCAGTGTTTTCCTTTTACCTGTTTATTTATGAGGTTACTTTTCTAGCAATCATTAATGATTTTCCTCCCATATACTTAAATAGGTGACCACTCAAACATACCAACTAAAAGTGACTGTATGAAAATCAACGTGCATATCTTTCAGGCATATTAAAGGCATTTCCATCATCCATGGATCTGGGATTGTTTGTGTGATAATTTTCCCACCAGTCAGATGTGCATGTGCATTGCTGGGTGATTTTCAGATGTGAGACAGCAGCAGATTTAGGCTTTGCACTAGTCCATGTGAAAAATACCTTTGGCTCATCTTTGAGATCATGCCTTGGTGTGTAGTTATTTGCTTAGAGTCTAATACCTAAATTGTGAAAGATGCTTCAGGCCAGGATGTTGTCATGTGTAAAGTACAAAAGCTTTTATTTATTTAACCTGAGACAGTGTTAATAGCATTTAGCTCAGGACAAGCAGGGAGTGGGAAAACTGGTAGGGAATCTACACGATTGTGTGTTGCTCTGCAGAGGAACTTCCCTGTCTTCCCACTTTAAAGAGATGAAGTCCACATCACACTATTTGGTTGGCCAGTGAAGATTTTTGGTGTGAAACAGCTCAGCTGGAGCTCAGTGTGAGGTTGTGGTTTGGATTAACTCACATATAAAGGGTATAGGAGTATCCACATGAGAACTTGTCAGGGCTGTAGCGATTTTGAAAAGTTTTCTTTGAAATGCAATATAACTGTTAGAAAAGAAAAAGGTTTTTCAAATCCAAGATGACATTTCCAGTCCAAAATGAAGAGAAAAGGATATGCCATTAAGGTAGATACCTTCTCTCTGTAGTTGATCCAAGTCAAGCAGAGCAGGCTGTAAACACTGGTCTACAGAACTTGGACCGACTATCCCATTCACCAGTTATTTTGGAGATCTTCCTTCTTTCCATTTTGCTTTCTTTTAATAAAAATTTCAGTTTTGCAAAATTCATACAACTGGAGAAGAGGCCCTACCTTCTTCCCCCACCACCATCTGAAGGCGTTTTCTCCCATCCAGCTGCAAAACTGTCTGCTGACTAACTATCACTATAAATCTTGGTCCTAATGGTTCTCTTTCTAAGACTGTTAAGTAATTACAGTGAGTTTATACCCGATTACGGAGCCAATAACCCAGATTCATTTGACCCTGGCTTTTGCCTTCAACATTGGGAGCACATAGTCCACAATTAATGATATCCTCAAAAGCTGGCGCAGAGAGAAAACTGCTTCCAAAGGATGATTAAGCCTATCCAAAACCGGTTACTGCCAAGGAAGCCTATCTTTCTACTGACTATAGAGAAAGCCTAGGAGTCTAGCTTGAATTAGAGTCTGAATTTTTAGACATCAAAATCTAGATAAGATCTTTCCCAAACCAGGGTTTCCCAAGAGAGGAAACCCCCTTTAAACTGGCAGAGACGGGCATTGCAGGACAAATAAGTAGCAGATAAATCTAAATTCAGACTGCAGATCAGGCTAGCTGGTTTAATACTCCTTCAAAGTAGTTGCTGTGTATATATACTAAGCATAGTAATCTCCTAAATAACATTATTACATGAGCACAGGAAGGGGTTTGGGAATTGATTTATAGATGCTTAATAGGCAAAATGTTGAAATTAACAGAAGGAGTTAATAAGAGCTTGTAGAGGATCTGCCAACTAACATTTCCAAAGTAGTTAACACAGAGCACTGCAGCGTGTAAATCTTAGCACTATGATTTGAGAGCTTTCTGACTGAGATGCAGCCCTCCTCAGCTGTTCTCTTCCCTGAGGCTAAGGGGGAAGGAAAACTGAAGAAAACCATGGATGTCTGTAGGGTTCAGTTCTGCTTTTTTTGCACAGAAAATTATTTTAAAAAATCTTTTAAAATTATTTTGCCCTCTTTCAGAAATTTCCAGCCTATGGCTTACACTGAGATGAAATTGATTTAAATAATAATTAAAAAAAAAAATCTTATATTGAATTATAGCTAGTTAAATTGTGAAGAAATATTGGATAATTTATCTTATCTAATGAACAAAGGATGTATTTGAAAAATAGTTTTCCATTAAAAAAATTTTATGCTGAACTGATCTTTTTTTTAAAAAAAATCCCAAACTTTAGATATAGTCTTGATTCTTTTTGTTGTTAATCGTAAAATAGATGACTCAAATATATCTCAGATGATTCTAGCTGTGTTGGCCCACTGCTAGCTTTTAAGAACATTCTTGGCTAACAATATAAAGCCACTGTGTGTTTCTGTGCTCTAACATTAAAAGAACAAAAGATCCTTAGTTATGTGTATCTCTTTCCTGCAGGTTTATATCCGTAGCGAGCATTTCAGCATTTAGCCTGAATATGCTTTTGTACCTCTGTGTGTAAAAGAAGATGAACAAATTATACGCTGTATCTTAACTCTGCTTTCTGTGTTTCCCTGGCTCTAGCATCCCTACAACCCTGTGTATAAGACGCGTCATCTTGCATTTGTGTTGTGTGGAAGTAATTAGTGCACTGAACTATGAAAGGCTGGGAGCTTATTTAAAATTAATTCTATCAAAATAGCATATTGCTGCACTGAGGAAACTTTATTATATCTTGAAAAAATCTGTTGTTGAAGTGGAAGTAAAAAAAAAAAAAAAGAAAACTTTTCTAGCTGCATTCTTTTACCTACAAACAAAATGCTGCATTCATCATTGACACAGAGTGTAATTTTAAACATCATGACAGGCTCTACTTGGAGACACTGAGTTGCATCCTGATCACATTGAAATCAATGCTAGAAGTCCCATTGTGAAGTATGCTTTAAAGCATTAATAAATAGTCAGCTCATGGAGGAAAAAAACATATTTATGCAATGAGCAGTCCCAAGAACTAATGGGATTTTAATGAGATTGAACTGATATACCAAATTTATACTGGCCTCTTTGTGGGATGTATGGTTTATTTTAAAACTGGGAATAAGTATAAGCAGGGCCTGAGGTTCAAATGACCTCAAGACCTGCAACTGGAGCCTGTAAAAGCAGCTTCAGCTTCTCTAATATGGCTTTTCCCCCAGCCATATATTATACAGTGAGAACTGCTAGGTACTACCCACTTTTGAAAACCTGGTCTTAATTGTGGGAGCATTTGGGAAAGATCTGTTTGTAGAAGAGAAATACAAGAAGATGAGTAATGTCCTTTGAAGTCCTTAAGAATTACCCCTCTTCAGAGCAAGAGATCTAGACCAAGGTGGAGGAGCTTCAGTTGCACACTCATTATGTTAGTGTGAACGTTACAGCTGCAGCCCATCTCTGTCTCTCCCAGCCTGGCAGCTGGGAGAAGCACTTGAAAAGTTTTACAAGTGAAAGAAAATATTCCTGATTTCTCATCACTTTTACAGACAAGGATGAAATAGTCCTTATTTTTCTACTTTATCTGTAGGCAAGGCTAGCAGGTGTATTTCAAAGGTGATCTGTCTTTTTATTATGTTTTTCCCTGTGTCAGTTTCTTCGACAACTCACATCTCTTAAATGGATATGTGCTATCCATCACAGTCTTACAGAGCTAGGTGAGCAGTTCCATTATTCATCGGCCTGATTTTTATATGGTACTATGGAAATGAGTAAGGTTTTTTTGAACCTGCCTAGTCCCTTAAACAAAATGGGATCTGGGAATAAAAAGAGAGATAACAGGGATTTACTTCTTGCTCTAGAAATGTATGATTCCTGGAGGCAGTACCAACAGTCTGATCTTGCTAGGTACTCACTCTCCTTCAGTGTGAGTCTTAGCTCCTCAAGACTTCAGTAAGCTCTGAAGGCTCAAAGCAGCTCACAAGATCAAGCCTAGAACATCTAGCAACACGTATTTTTTTGTCCATTTGTTCCATTTCTCAACGTTAATTTATAAGCCTGGAAACTTCTTGCGTAAGGGAAAAACCACAAATTAAATATAGGGCTAGATGTTAATTCTCTCTGTCTTTTAGTCATTTGAGTGTGCAAACCTCTTTTTCTTGCTTTTGTCAGACATTTTGGGGAGGACTAAATATTTTTTCAAAGTTCTATGCTCTTTCTCCACCTGCTGCTGGCATTTTCTGACCTGAAGTTCATGTGATCTCTTAGTGCAATAAGTTCTCAGCAATATAATTTTCAACATACTAAATGGGCTCATCTGAAAAAGAGCCAGTGAGCACAGTGGCATGGGTGTAGTGTGGGCCTGTGGTCAGAGACCAAGAAATAAATATGTAACAAGGGGCAGGTACACTTGATACAGATCTGCCTTTGGGATATTCTTTACTATGAAGTTACTCTTTGCTTGGAACTTTCAAAATTTTGGCTTGTAAACACAAGTGAAAACTCAAATAACATAGTAAGAAGAGTCTGATGTGGTCCTTTCTCCTGCACTAACATCTTAACTAAAATTTCTGCCTCAGGAGTCAGAAATAACTCAGCAATGAAGGCATGTGTGGAGTGCTTCTTCTTAAGTTAACTGTTGGTATCATTCATTTACTGCAAATAGCTCAAGACTATACCATAATAGTGTTAAGGTAATAAAAGGAGCATTTTGCCCAGAGGCTTTTGTTTACACTGAGTTTTCCATCTGCAGGTGCAACAAGATCTCCTTTGAGCTATTTCTATGAAAACTCAGTTAGATCCTTCCTTCATAGTAATTTGTGATTCTCTGTAACTTCAGTTACTGACAAGAAGGATTAGGACTTCTTCTTGTTACATTCATAGCCCCTACCTTCATAAATATTTTATTCCATATATATATATACATATTTCATATACATTATTTTATTTGCATTATAGTTTACTAGTTTACTGTATTATGTGTTTAAGAGATTAATTTATATCCTTTGAAGTTTCTGGCTTTTCAGGCATATTACTTTTGCATTTCATTTGATTTGCCTTCATGCTAGCGGAAGAACAAGATACTCTTCTTTATTTGACCTCCGATCTTCAAAACAATAACCATCACTTTATAGTATTGGCTTCCTTTTCTCAATGATTTTGAAAATTCTGTTGGCAACATACGGTAACATTAGTGTGTTTCATGCTTCCATTTCTAAAAGAGATGAAATCTTTTTGAGAAACAAATTATGGCTATTTACGTTCTCCAAATCCATGAGACTGTAGGATTCCTGGAGAGAGACGGTAACATTAACTGCTCTAGATTTTAACAATAAACCTAATTTTGACTGGATTACCTATGACATTCCATATCTCTCTGGCATGCTTACAATTTCATATTTTGTACCAAGATGAAACTTATTATTCTTAGAAGTGAAGCCCTTGACAGAGCATGCAAAACCTGCTGCTTGTTTGCAGTGGCTAATATTAACAGCCTTAAAAATTAGATTCATGTTTTGTGAATAGTGCCAGTTTGAGCCAAAAGCAAAGTGAGCTGGCTCCTACAGTAAGCCACACGGCTACTCTCACAGTGCCAGATAACTGATGGCATCTCCTGCATTTTTTAAACATGGTCCTTTGTATGAATGAAAACTCACACAACCAGATTCAGACACATCCCCTTCTAGTCTGCATTCCAGCTCAACAGCTGGTTTCAGAGTATCATTTTTCAGAACATTTCACATTAGGTCTTTTGTTATCTAAAAGTTTTCCAGTCTAACTTTATTGCTAACACCAAGAAATACGTAACAGTGTTACAATAAATGTTATGAGTAGCTATGTTGTTGAATTTCCCAGATATCAATGCAAAAAACCCCTAGAAATTACATTTTTTCAATGTTAAGATCAAAGACACTTCATCTGGGGGGAAAAGGCCAATTGCATTAGAAAATCTAGCTATTATCCAAGAGAAACAACACACTTCTAATTTTAAATTCATTTTGATCTGCCTTCTATGGAGACCAACCCTATGCTCAAATCACTGGTGATTGGTCTAAATCAAGGTGACTGCCAAATTTTCACAGGGCCAAGAGTCACAGGATGCACACAGCATGGTCTAGTGGGAGGAAGGGAGAGAGGAAAGGAGGGAGGGAGGGAGGAAGGAAGGAAGGAAGGAAGGAAGGGAGGAAGGGAGGAGGAAGGGAAGAATGAAGAGTGCAGGGATGCTTTTACAGGCATGACATGACAGAAGCACCCATGGGTCCTATCATTCCATTGCCCAAAGGAGCTGGGTTGGGTGCGCTGTTATTTCCAGGGGGATGCCAGTGCCAGCAGTAGATGCTGCCTCATGTCATCCTGCTGCTGGGGGCTACAGTGTCTATACAGCTCTGTCCCATCACAGCCAGTATGGTAGGATTGGTGACCAGTCAGCTGCTCATAAGCAGCCACAGTGCAGCCACTCAGTATTTTTAGGGTGAAGTATTTTTAGGGTGAAGTATTTTTCTTGCTGTTCATAGAATCATAGAATGTTGTGAGTTGGAAGGGACCCACAAGGATCATGGAGTCCAACACCTGTCCCTGCACAGGACAATCCCAAGATTCACACCATGTCCCTGAGGGCCTTGGCCAAATGCTTCTTGAATATTGTCAGGCTTGGTGCCATGAGCACCTCCATGAGGAGCCTGTTCCAGTGCTCCACCACCCTCTGGGTGAAGAACCTTTTCCTAATGTCCAACCTAAACTTGCTCTGGCACATCTCCCTGCCATTTCCTCTGCTCCTATCATTGGTTGCCAGAGAGAAGAGATCAGCCCCTGCCCCTCCTCTTCCCCTTGTGAGGAAGTTAAGTGTTGACACCATGCAGAGAGGCTTGTTTTTCCCAGATTTCACAAAGCAGTTAACCTTGGTCCATTCACAGCCTCAGGGGGAATTCCCATTACATCTTGGGTCACGAACTGGCAGCAGCACTGATAATAGTTATTATGGGCAGGATTAAAGGTCAATGTGTGTCCCTCCATTCTTTCTTCTTTGTCTTCACCCAAACCATTCATGAAATTCTAGGTTAGTGAGGGCATTGCATTACCTCTACTCAGAAACAATGAATTCGGAGAATCACACTTTTTCAGCCAAAAATAAACCATCTTACAGTCAGTCCAGCCCTCCTGTGAAAAAGCAGGGAGATGATGATGGGAGCAGCACACAGCAGCAATTGAGAGTGTCAGCTGTGTCTGTAACGTAGGTTGGCTGTAATCAGGGGGAAGCAGTACCCTCCACTCAATCTGCTGCCAGAAAGTGCTGAAAATGTTCAAGTGGCTCAGAAGCAGCAGCACTACTGTCTGATGCACTCAGATCAGCTACTCCTAGAAGAAGTCACTCCCAGTCCCCTAAATCAGCTTGTGCCATGGCTGAGGTGCTGCTGGGTGGCCATACACATGGAGGACTCCCCCTTCATCCCCCTCGCACCAGCCCTTGACCTTACCCTGCTGTTTGTGCAGCTGCACGGGGACTCAGCCCTGAAATTGAGCTGGGTGGAATTTTTTTTTTAAATTATTTTATTTTCTTTCCAGTCAGATCAGTGCCCTGCCCAGTTCGCTGCTCAGGCACACAGAGCCTTGCGAGAGCACGGCGGGGTGGGTGGATCAGGCTGTTTAACCTAGTCTAAGCTGTGTGAATGCGAACCACATTCTGAGTGTACCTGGCCCATTAGCTAGAAAATAAATGATAGAGTGACAGATCCTCTTGGGATCAGAGAGAACACTTTGGTTTTTAAAAGCCAAAATCCTGTCTGAATATGCCAAGCTGTCCCACTGTTATGCATTATTAAAAAAAGCTTTATGCTGCTTTTTAACATTTGTTTCTGCTTTATCCTTTCTCTGAGCTTCACATACATTTTTGAAATATCAAGCGATCTGGTTTCCATTCACAGTTTGGTCTTTAACGTTGAGAAATGATTTTCAATAATCACCCAACATCAATAGATAACAGTATGCTACAGCTAGAGCAGATAAAATCTTTGGCCTTCTCCTTCTGTGATTCTTTTCAATAATTGGAATTTCTAGAACAGTATCATAATCTGCCAAATGTATCATTTTAACAAAAAGCCTCCTAGAGATAATGTCCAGCTTGCTGGATAAGCTCACATATAAATATAGTACAGCTGAAGAAAAGTTACTTCAAAAAATAATCAACTGAAGGTTAAAGCTGTTTGTTTTACCATGGAAAACACTTTTTGTAACTCTGGGATATTCACAATAATCAAACTATATCTGGTGTCTGTGTTCAGGGTAGAAGGTAACAAATGTTGTCTCTGTTTTGCAGCTGTGTAAGCTAGGGAAGATAAAAGTAACTCAATTGAAATACAACAAGCCCAGAAATTCATATCAACCAGCCATGATACTTGTTTGCTTGAGTCTTCATGAAGTATACACTCAAGTCTGGCTCTAGGGATCAGTATAACAAGCTCTGTGGAGAGGGATCACCTAACATTTAAACTGATGAGTGCAGGATCACAGGTGAAGGTCGCTTGACTCACTGTAGTCTTTCCCATTCCACCCCACAGGGCTGGTTCAGCTGTCAGTCTCCCAGAAGAATTTGATTTTAAATAGGACTTTTATTCAATTGATTTTTAATGTATTTTACCAGTGTTGTGGTGGTGATTTTTCCAAACAGGAGTCTTTGTTAATAAATTACATTTATTATCATAATTACATCAGATATGGAATATGCCACTTATACCATATACATATACTGCAAACATCATATAGATGCACACACATGTAACACTTCAGAATGTATTAATGTAATAAACAGTGTGGAATAGAGTAAGTTCTGAGCTTACTAGTGCAAACCAGCCAGGCAGAGGAGGGAAATTTCATTCCTGGACCTGAGCAACTGAGTGAGGTACAGCCTGGCAGAGGAGTTCATTAGAGGATGCAGCACAGCATCAGCACAGCAATATTCTGGAGATCTCTGTGCTGACATAATTATATTACTTCTCATTCTGAATTAGCTCAATGCCTGCTAACTCAACATCTCCGTACTACTATCCATAACAGATCTGCCCTCTCCACAAAGTCTTGGAACTGTATTTTTGCAGTTTCACTGGAGGATAATAAT
>NW_010291833.1:0-26946 GCF_000700745.2 Antrostomus carolinensis | reverse complement strand
AAGCCTCATCCAACCTGTCCCCCCATGCAGGCCTCCTGCTCTCTTTGCCTGCCTTTCTCTTTGTTGGGATGCATCGTTCCTGGGCTTGGAGGAAGAGATCTTTGAGTATGTTACACCTGTTCCAACTGATTCATTTATACCAGTTGAAGGTCTTTACTAAAAAAGTTCTTCTGAGTCAAATTATGCACTCTTTTTCTGAAGGGCATGTGGGAGAGCTGAGAAATCTCAGAGGACAAAAGAAATTCTAAAATCAAAAGCACACCAAGTCGTCTTTCCATTTACCCAGCTATGAATGGGGATGGAGGAGTTCTTGGGGCTTGGGACCATCCGTAGCCAAACATGATACTGGAAACTCTTCACAAGCCTTTGCCTACAGCAATGGGGCTCTTCAGTAATTCCAGTCTGGCAGGCCAAGGAAGTTTAATTGATTCTTTTGATTTTATTATGTTTCTGACTGTTCAATATTTTCTCATATTTTGAGATTCTTAAAATAGCTGTCTTAGCATGGTAAATAAGAAAAATCCCTGCAAGGAAAAATTGTAGCTTTAAAAAATAAATCATTTTTACAAATTTGAGATCAATTTCTCCTAACAATGTCTGTTCTTAGAATTGTATTATGTACTCTGGGGCATTGTTTTTTTAACTCCTTAGCACATAAAAGAACTCGTAATGTACAGTCATGCTTTGAAAGTAAATAGATGTGTAATTAAATTTATACTTTATCTAGGCTGTCTTTTCAGTGCTCTGATTAATATAAGAATTTAACTTATTAAATACTCTCTGACTTAGGCTCTCTGTTTACTATAAAATGATAACACAAAGAACAAAGAATATTTTTGTCTTGGTTCTGCATGGAGTAAGAGGTAAATGAGCAAAATTTGGGATTTTGAGCCCATTTCATACATAATGTTGTATGGCTGTTTATTAAAAGTGATTTTTTTTCAAGTGATAAAGCAGAACTAAATATTCTGAAGTAGCTTGTTCCTTGTGTCTAAATGGGAATAACTTTCATTGATGTAGACAGATTTAGACTGAAACAGCTGTGTCCATATTGAAGGTGACTAGAGATGTTTTACTACTTCATCTGTACTGACATGGTTAACTGTAGGATTTAGCAATATCCTTTAAAATATATAATGACATATTCTTGTCTGTGCACAGGTATAGACACGATTTGTGTCTACGCAACCCAACCTTGTTATTTGGGATTTTCTATTCACATACAAAACCCTTGAACATTTCACAATCTGAAAGTATTAGCATGTCTTTTCCTTATCCAGCCTATTTATGATTTGCTTTCATGGTCTTAAGTGCTTATTTTACTGAATGGTTCTTTTTAAGCTAAAAGTAGAACAGCAAAACTAATGAAACAGTCAGATAGGTGCTTTTTTGCCATTTTTACTGATCTCAACGAAGACTTCAGCAAGTTGAAGGAGGCGAGTTAATGAAAACTGGTACAAAAATTCTTAGATGTTCTTCAGTTCTTAGGAATTTTATAGAATAATGTCCAGTGCTAACAGTTGTGGAAAAGGCTGTTACAAGCCTTTATGCTATTTTTACCTATTTGACAGCATTGAAGGCTGATGTGACTCTTCTTGAAATGATAAGGCAGTGGCATCAGAAACTTCTGCTACAAAAGCAATAGTCATTATAATAAAATAAAATATCTGGTAAATTACTGATGACATTATAAAAGGCTGAGGATGTTCAGGAGTGAGTGCTGTGACCACTGACTTTCTGCTCTGCTTTCCTCACTTCCTCATTATCCCTAAGATTCACCTGTAGACTACAAGCCTGAAGGCAAGAACATCTTGGAAATGATACCTTAACAAGAGCGCTAGCTTATACGTGCACTCCCACTCACCAGCTGTGTAATTCATTGCAAGGAATGGTTAAGGTATTAATAGATTGGCAGTGATGCAGAAACAGAGATATCCCTGCCCAGACAGTGCAGAATGCAGAGCTGTGTGCATCAGTAAATGTTCCTGCCAAAAACGCAGGGGATGTTTCTACCATCACTGGGGTAACCCTTTGCTGGTTTCAGCAGTGCACACCTGTTTTCACGTCTTCAGCCTCTGCAATCTCTGTCTGTAACCCCCTACTGTAATAGTTTTACCTGCCCAAAGGCTTTAGCTGCCTGATGAACAAGTGTCCAGGATCCAGCTACAACATAGCATGAGTGTGTAACCTTTACCCAACTGCTGAGAAAGAGCACCCAGAAAGAGCTGTGAGGAAGTCTGTATAGATAAAAGGAAGGTAATAATTAGGATTTCATTATGGGATCATTAACAACTCAAAAGGGAAAGTGTTGATATGAAAAATTATGAAGAGAAGAAAAAAAGAAGGAAACATCAGATTTTCAGGTCAAGCCATCAACATTGATGGAGCTGGTGAAGATGGCAGCTCAGTGATGCTGAAGATCTGTCCCTGGGACCTATAGCGGCTGTCCTTTCTCCTCCTGTCTGCCTGGCATAGACTCTGGTGCCTTGTCGGGGGTGGAGAACACACTAATGCTTAGCTCAGTATCTTGGTAAATTCTAACTATCTTTTCTGTGAGATAACCAATAGATAATTGGTTTCTAGTTTTTAGTTGCATACATGCTGGCTAAACTTGTGCCTGGTTAAAGATGCCATAACAAATTGACGCGAAAAAGGGTCTGTAACACCTCCAAAAGTCTCATTCATCAAATCAACCGCTTCCTCAGCAGGGCTAACTAAGCCAGGGCACTGATAACACCAGCTATCCCTGCACTTTCAAATTGGTCTGGGGGCTGCCCCTGGGGCTTAGTGACTGCAGTGGCTGGAGTGGTGTTCAGTCTGAACAGAGGGGCTAGTGAGAAATGTGTCTGCACTGCAGTCAAAGGTAGCAGGGTATCTCCACAGAGGGCTAGCAGTCTCCAAAACTACCTGCTTTTTCAGGTAGGCTTCCTAGCCTTTACTTAGCTCCATATAACTCTACTCACACCAGCTGAGTTTGAAACAAGCCTAGGCATTTTTAAATGAGTAAGAGATATGAGGTAAGAGGGATGTTCACAGATCCTATGTGAACAAACAGCCTTCTACAAGCAAAGTGTAATTTATTTAGAGCAAAAGCCTTTAAGAAGAGAGAATTCAATAAATTTTCTGTAATTGTGCCCAGGCTGTGTAGCATACGTCTGTCTTCCATACAGTGACCCTGAACATTCTCAGTGTCCTAAAGCACTTGCACAGCAGCTGGGGTGCAGGTGGCAGTCTCATACTCACCAGTCATTTCTGTCTTGCCTGGTGTCAAGGAAAAGGTCTGTCAGCTGTGCAGGACTTTTATAACCTTCTCTCCCCTCCAGAAGTGCGAATCACTTCTGAGCTGTCTAGTGACACCAACACTGTTCTCCGCAGTGGCAAAACATCTGTGTCACAGCGTGGAAACAGGTTGTTCTGTTTTCCCTCTCTGTTTATTTCTATGGCATTTATGCTATCCCCAAGGTGAAAGGAGTTATCTTCACTTATTTTTTTCTAGTTATCCCCTATTTAGTTAGCCCATACCTTCACAAGAAAGACTAATAACTTCTTATGCAGCAACGTCACTTCCCCAACTAGGTTGTGTTCGCTATTCATAAAATCATTGCATAGCAATTTTATTAGATTATGAAACAGCAGTTTCTTGTTCACCACCAACACATCCAGAGAAAAGATTCTACCTGCGTATATTGAGACAAATTCCTTCCTGTGAAATCTCACTGGCTGTGCTTCATAATCCTAAACTGCCTGACATTTGCAAATCAAACAGGGCAAAAAGGTCAGAATACACTCTGCAAAACACTCCAGATGCATGCTCCGTTTTCTGCAGGAGTCACAATTCAGCTGCATAGTGTGTTTCAGGAAAGCAAAGGACACACTCTTTTAGCACCTTGTTAGAAACTATCCTTTGACTGGAATTCAGGAGTGAGCCTTTTGTGTTCTGTCCTATGAAGTAAGTATGAAAGAGCAAAAATAGGGAAGCCTCTGTAGTAAACTTTTTTTAGTGAGGACAGCACAGCAGTATACATGGAGAGCTGTTAAATTTTAGTTGAATGTTTCAAAATAGATTCAATCTAATGACATTACGGCTGGAACAAATTTAGGATCTTTTGAGGTAAGGGAAGAAAGTGGGGAGTGAGAATGACTCTGAGTCATAGATGAGTTCTGATCTCAGAGGATGTGCACAGACAATACTTCCACTGAACTCAGCGGAGATCGTTACTTGCATAACAACTTCCGAATCAGACCCATTTTGAGTGCTGAGTCAGTCTAAGCCTCTCAAATTTAGTTATTTTACTAAGTATTTAGTTTGGAAAGTGTGACAAGATATTTTTATTGTTTGTAAACTTTGTGGTTTTTGTTGTTCCTCCCCCAGACTGGCGCTTAAAGAGTGAGAACTTAAAAGAAGTAAAAAATTTGTATATTAAATTAAGGCAGAAGATAATGATTATTCACTTAATTCCATTTCTCAGTGTTTGCAGAGAATCAGAAGCCTCCTGGCATTATAGGGGTGCTGATATTCCAAATAGTGTTTCATGAAAAGAGTTACTTGCTAGGATTATCTGAGCTTCTTTGTATTGGTAAATATTTTTTTTCAGCTCAAAACTTAAAAGGACATGTATTTGTCTAAGAAAAGAAAATTATGTGAGTGAAAGTTAAATCTTAGTATATACCCTTTCCTTACCAAATCAGGTCAATAAATATCTGAAGTTTCTTATAGGTTTGTATATTTCCTGTAATAATTTGACACAGTAATGATGGGCATTATTTCTGTATGTGTATGCTCTCCTTGATCCTTTACCCAGAAATCATCATGAGCTTCAGAGTTCATGGCTGGCAGAGGTTTATTTCTGTGGATCCTTGTGTTTGTTATGGCTTGTATCCAGCAGAGAGCTCTATCTGAAAAGCTGCTATGAAGAATAGATATGTTTATTACTAATACACTTGTAAAATATATATATATATATGAAAGAAATGATGTTGTTGTTTTTATTTAATAGTGAATCAATGTTGCAGATTGAAATAAGAGTTTCACAATGTAGAGGCTTCTGTAACACTCTCCAAGAAAATGCACATGATCAATCAGTGAAATGCAGTTGGTTCCTTTACATCCATTAGAAAGGAGGGGATTTCATATTATCCAAGATTCCTTCATGAATATTTAACAACAGATTAGATCATTAGGGTTTGGAACTTAGAAACCATTGATCAGATTTACAACTGTGTTACAATGCTAAATTTATAATGGGCTTAAAAAGACAGTTTTATCCTAAAGGAAAAAAGAGGGGGGGGAAAGGGCAAAGGCTGAATATTGATTAAGAGATTTAAAATGCAGTACAAGAATAACGACAACTTAAGAACATTTTTTTATGGAAGATCATCCCCATAAACATGAGATGGAAATGATAGACAAAGTTATGGTTACTATAGAGATTGGCTGGCCAGTGTAGATAAGATGCTTTCAAAATCATTATGGTTGGATCCTGTTAAAGTCTTAATTCCATGCCAACAGTTTAAATCACTGGCAAATTATTTGCCAGTTTCTGATTTGCCTAATTTTTCACAATGGTTGCATGCTGGTTCCATGAAGAACACACAAGAAGCTTTCAACCTACTATAGCATAGAGATGACAGGAACATAATGTTTGCAGAGCAGCTTCTTTTATCTTTTTTTAAAAATGTGATCTTTAGGACTAACATATACTTGTAACTGTGTTCTGTTTGCCACTGGGAAAGCATGAGAGGTCTTGCAATTTACTGAAATCAGCTGCATCCAGAACTGCTTACATCTCAGCTAAGCTACACACTTCTACCTGTAAGTCTGACCTAGCTTCACACACCCTTGCATACATTTACACTCATTTTTTTTGTCCAGTTAGGTATAACTTTGAATGACTGCCACTCAGATTAGTCTGCTGTTCAAAGGCACAAGTCTTCTGCCACCCATTTTGCATAGGTACATCTCTTAAGTGGACACTGCATTATTTATATAATAAGTGCCCTCGGGAAGTCAGATGAAATAGGTGAAAAGTGAGTTTAAACAATGGAAATGTACCCAAGAGGTGTTCTTGACAAGCCAGTAAGCACATGTTCTAGAGCAATGAACAAATACAATGCGACTAGAAAGAGACGTCCCTGAAGTAGGTCACACAACATTTGACTGAAATCCACAGAAGGATTATAATGAACTTTACAAACAATTGGTATATGGCCATGTAGATAAAATATTTTTTTTATTTCAAAAGAGGAACAAAATTGATATTTTACCAATCTTAAGGAAAGTCCTTAGGAAGACAGACATACCTCTGCTCTAAGCTGGTTGCAGTCAGACACATTTTCCCATTTATAGACCATAATATTGACACTAGCATGAAGCACCCTTCTGGTGTCAGATACGATCTTCTTATACAACACTTGCTTAGCAACTCTAGGAGATATCATCCTTTTTGAAAGAAATGTCTTTGTTTCCCCTGGTACAGGAAGGACATCTTCCCCTAACAGTTTTCCTCCTATTCTGGAGAAGGTAACCATACATGGGCTCACAGGCAAAAAGGATTCTTCCCATGGCAATTGTTTTCCTTAAGCATCCAGGCCCTTCAGAAATGTTATATGAACTAAAATCATCTGTTCCTATATCAAATTTATCAGATGTTGCTGAACGGCTTAGTTTGGTACTACATGAAGATTCATTTCTCTTTCCCGCCTTTGACACGGTCACCATGGGAACAAACTTTATATAAATGACCTCACCACCTCACCATGCTGGGAGCTGATGAATTTCTCTGAGTGTCGTTTGAAAGGCAAATCTGGCCTTATGAACCCATGCCTGGGTTATAAAGAATCCTTCAATATATTAAGGCTTCTAATATACTTTTTCCCCCTCATCCTTTAAGTCTAATAATGCTTCTTTAGTAATTTGAGTGAAGTCCTGAGCATTTGACAGGCATTTTCTTCATAACTGTTAAAGAGCTGATGAAGAGGGTAAGTGGAGAAGGGAGAGTATGTGTGCAGATCTTCCTAGCTCCCCAGAGCTGAGAAACTGAGGGGAAGGAACAAGTGCTTGAAAGAAGCAGAAGTACTAACAGCTGCACTGGAAAGAACACCAGATAATTGCATTACCAGAAAACAAGTAAAAATGCTAGAAGTAGTTCAGGAGCAAACTGCCTTGCTATGTGGATGTTTCTAGGCTGTTTCCCTGGTTCTGTGGCAAGATATTAATGTATCATGTTATAATACTTCTTTGGTAGAAGACAGTTGATAGGACTTGCAAGCTCAGATTTTCTTGCACTACTCAGTGCCATCCTATCTTATGAAAAAACATTATCTATTATTTACTTTGTCTTGCAAAACAGGCATGTATCTCCCAAATCAAACTACTTTCCTAAGATTCAGAACAGGCATTAGCAACTCATTTAAAACTCATACTGAAGCCAAGTGCAGTTTACTCAGGAGCTGACACAAAGCAGCACACTCTGACAATAGTGCAGTCACAGTGTGCTCTTAATGGCTTGCCTTAGTCATACAGCACCAACTTGTTTTTCCGTTATTACCACTAAGTCTGCTGTTACAAAACCAGCATCATTCTGCCCTTTTCTAGATCCTTGACTGTAATACTTCTCTTTTTATTTCACAAATAATCAAAGCATAGCAAGTGACAACACAATTAATACTGGTTACTGACACCCAGCCTATTCACGCTGCACAATCAGTCTTCTAAATCTTCCAGCAGTCACCTTGCAACTACTCAGATGACAGATAAATCTTTCTTACTGCTGTGTGAGAATTCATGTGCATAGAAGCAAATCTCCTCATGGGTCACACCTGCCATCGCAACTCACTGTCTGCAACTTAATCTCCTGGTGCTACTTTTTAGAAGTTCTGTAGTTCTGAAGGTGCAAGCAATGTGCATCATCCTTGAATTGCCAAGGAAGAGCATCTGTAAGAATATTACTGCTATAGTTTTGTGAGAAGTTGTGGTGTTCCTGCCTCTTCTTCCTACAGCAGAAGACCATCCAGGCCCTCCTCCTGGAGGAGGCAGCAGTACAATCTAAGTGTCTGATGACAGCCATGGTAGCTTATATTCATGTAGGCAGGCCAAGGTACTTCCAAAGCACTCCAAGGGTTTCGGGAATGGGTGAGCTTGGGAGGCCTCTATAAAGCCTTGCGGACAGCAGAGTTTTAGTGCTAGTGACTGAAAGGGCTGGGTCATTCTCTGCCCCTAAGGACGTGTGGCATGGACCAACATCCATTTGCCAGAATAAACTGTTCCCCTTTCCCCTCCCCAATAGTGTGATCACACCTGTAGCTTCTGGTTCTTACTGTATCCTGCAATGACAGTTTCAAATGTTTAACAGTCAAAGAAGAGGAAGGCTGCTTAACTTTGTCTTCGACACCAGTCCTGGGATTCCACAAGGATCCCAGCAGAACAGCAGGGCTTGTAGAACAACAGAGATGATTTTGATACACCTTTGCATGACAGACACAGCTGTGGCATGTATTTTGATGTCAGTATTGTTAAACCGCTTGTTTGTGATTCTTCAAGAGCTTGTGAAACAAGAGGGTGACACGGGAGCTTGGTAAATAAAGAAAGATAAAGAGACTAGATAAAAATTATTTTGTCATCTTTGACTGCATTTCATATGAACACAGTACCTGAATAGATAAATGAAGAGTGAATCTGCTCTTCCTGCACTTCAGGTTATCATGTGGTGGATGCTTGAGACAGAATTGCCCTCAAAATACCAAATCCCTATTCACAACAGGATAAAACACACTGTAACAAACCACAACTCTGTAAAAGGCCCAGAAGGCCATAACTGTGATGCATCACAGAAAGGAGGAAGAGTGTCTGTCACTGCCAGTGTCATAGGTCCCTGGAAATGAAGGAGATTTATTTATGAGATTAAATTTCCAGGTGGCGAGAGAAAATGGATATTGCCTCGTTCCATTACCAGGGAAGGTAAGAAAATGTCAGCTGTTCCTCTTATTCTGATCTTGCTGCTTTCATATGTGGCAATCACCTTAGCAGGGACTATTGGACCACCCAGGCACCTGTCAGAGATTAATGTCATTAGAAGCATGTGGTGTACAGCTATAGTTTACTGTTTTGTCTGTGTTTTTTCTCCACTATTGTTAAGCAACGTAAAGAAAAGAAATCTAGAAATCTTTCTAAATTTGCATAAAGGGTAAGAAGAAGCATAGTTAAGCTCACCACTGTGAATAGTGACCCATGTGGTGTTTATGAGAACCCCAGAAACTTTTATAGAGCTCCAGTGGAAAATGTTATCTGCAGATCACAGTATATTTATTTTCCCTGCCCTGTTTCTTAGAACACTGATGTATCTTATCTGCATGGAAATAATATAATGATATGATGACAACTCTATAAAAGTTTTCATTGTCTCTTATTTAGTGTCTGGGAAATTTCATGTGTCTCTGCCACCTCTAAGCTATTACTTTTCCAGAAATGAGTTAAAGCATGATTCATAAAAGAGGAGAGATACCATTTATTTCTATGTAGACTCACTTTGCAGCTCCTGTGTTCCAAATAAAACCCTTTTGCCTCTCACAGTCTTACCTCAAAATCTCTACAAGACTTGAAATACAGGTTCATTCAACTTTATTGTGATGCAGCAGCTCTCTTTAGCAGTCAGCTTTCATTTACCTCAGCAGGATTAACTGAATCCATTATTTTCAGCCAACATGCAGTGGCCCTCCTTGATCCTTTGTACATTTCTGCTTTTCTTTTATTTATTTAAAAACAAAACAAAACAACAAAAAACCAAACCAAACCTGAACAACAAAAGAACTCTCCTGTATTTCTCCATGTAAAATAAAAAGTCAGGGAAGTCTCAGTGGTAAAGAATTTAGGGTTACTGTTTGAAATAAACACATCAATATTTACTTACAGGGAAATAAAAGTCAGATGAGAAAGCAGAAAAGTCCTAAGTCTCACAGTTAAATGGTGAGATGGTGATTTCTATCAAAAAGACTTGCTTGCCTTTCAGCTTGTAGGAGGCTTCTAAATAATTGTTGTGCACCCACGGGTTGTTTCCATCCCTTGCAGATCACCGTGACTGTAAATCACATTGCTCAGCCTCACTGCAGGCTGCCTCCAAAGGGCAGCTCTGCTTCCCTGCCTGCCCCCTGCCCTGCTCATTCCCCTGTGGTGGTACAAACAATCCTGTGGCTGGACAGCCAGATGGGTCAGACTGGTCATCTGGCTGATAAACTAATATTGAGGTTTTACTCTTTTTTAATGTGGGGTGAATTTTCAGCCAGATGAGCTTTGGCAAAATGACCAATATAAGAAGTCCATAGCCAATATGAGAAGTCCATAGCCAATTTTCTGTTTTGCTGTTCATAATCTCCATATTGCCCCAAAACTTCAGCTGAGCTGAGCTCTGTAAATATTACATCCAAAGATCCCAGGGCCTTAAGCACAGCTCCAAGGCTCCTTCTCACCATCCTGGCTGTTAGCCTCTTCCTCTCCCACAGACAATTACATTCATACCTACACTAATGCTGCTTTCCTCCAGGACCTTAATGAAGATGAAATTCAAGCCCACAGCCTCACGCCCTAAGGACTTGCTGTGCACTTTACTGTAGGTGTGTTTATGCTTCACAGCAATGCACCATACAGAGACACCTACAAAAGCCTTGAATAAGCTAGCTCTGGTCTTGACAGTAATGGTCAGCCTTGCACTTCCCCCAGACTAATTAATCCCTCTACAAAGCAAGATTAATCGCCCCAGGCACAGTGCCAGGCTGATGCAATTGTAACGCTTCTGTGTCCTGAGCTAATTCACCAGCGTGACACAGAGATGTCTAGACACACCAGCCTGGACAGAGCTAGTTCTGGTACCTCCACGTGATGTAAAAACTCAGTTCCTGATAGCAAAAATATAGAGCATTTCCAATGCACTAAGCTGGCCACAAAATAGTTGCTGTGCTAGCTCTTTCCAGAAATGTGCATTGCTTCCCAGCAGAGCTGTGATGACTGATGTTCCCTTGTGGTTATTTTTCCTAGGTGTAGCTACAAGGCCCCAGGACAAGAGGTCAAGTTTGCAAAAGAGCATTACAAAATCTTCCATTTTCCCCCTCCTACAGCTGAAATTAAATGCAAAGGAAATTAATGCTTGATTGTGGCTAGAATTTCCACACCAGAAAAACCACTGGGGCTGTTTGTCCACAAATGTTGCTGGTTGAGACTCTTTAAATACTCTTTGTGCTGGTTGTGCCATTTATACTTTTCATTGCTGTTGTGCTTCTGTTACAAAGGTGCTAGGTCCTAAGGAGACCCCTGGGAGAACTTGTTTTTCCAATAAAGTTATGGGCACTTTGTTGTGCTTTAGGAACAGAAAGGAAGAAAATTACTCAAGATTTCCTCATAACCTGTTCATAAAGTGTTTTAAGCCTAAATGGAGAACAGCAGCCCTCCAAACTATTGGTGCTAATGAATCCGTACTGTAGGAGGATGAAGATTTGTGAGCAGAGCACATACGACATCTTTTGCAGAGGGTGCTGCCAAACTCTGGTGAGAGTACCTAAGAACGCACTAGTTTCACCTAAGGCTACACTGGGGGCAAGTAAGTATCGTGTCTCTTGTATAATTTACAAAGCTGCAAAATTAAATTTGTCTCAGCTGAAGTATCCAGCTCAGTGGAAAGATTCAGAATTTTTTTTGAGTCTGTCATTGTTCCTCCAAACATGGCATGACAGGAAAAGCTGTACATCAACTGTTTGGTTGCTAGAAAAAAATGTACATCTTATATCTAGCTTCTCAAAAGACTTTTATTATCCAAGGACAGATAAAAGTAAATTATTTTGCATATAGAAAGTTATGCATATAGAGGAGCCCTTCAGTTCATATGAGTTCACTCCTTCAGAGATGTGGATGAAAAAGGACAGCTACCTCTCTTCTGCTTCTTTTTTGTCAGCAGCATGGCCATGACCTGTGGTCATGACCACAGGAATCTGAGATAAGAGTTCAAGTACAGTAAGTAAAGAGAAAACTCACAAAATTATGCATCTGCAACATATAAAAAACCTTTCTGAAATCCTGAGCTCTTGAGTAATGTCATGACAGTCAATGTGAAGAACCTGAGCTGAAGAAGTTACATTCCTTCCTGGGATTCAGGATCTCCCAAGCTACCACAGCTCCATCCACACAACTGTGAGCGGGAGAAGACAATTCACAGAATTCACAATTCAAAATGTACAATTCACACGTATATTTTCCATATACACTGACAATGTAGAAGAGTGAAAAATCTGAGCAAACAGGATGGTCATTGATGTTTCCTCCATGCTTCCTTCCTGGCTCCAGAGCCAGGTATGGGAACAACTCCTCAACACACTGGAATGATCTTCCCCTTGCTTCTGGGTTAGACAGCAGCAGCTTCCCATTTAATTTTTGTATTTATTGCTTCTGGAATGAGTTTACTTCTCACTTTAGCCAAAAGGGCTAAAATCTGGACAATCTGAGAATATCTGGTGGGAGGTAAACAAACTTCTTCTCAAATATGATTTCTGGAGGAAAGGTGGTCTTTTCAGTTTTTTAAAAAATCTTTTATTAAAATTTACTCACCTTTAATTTTCATATGACTGATCACGCTCATAACACTGTGAACTTCTGTCAAGTAATCAAATGTTTGCATACCTACTTAACAGACACCAGATTAATCTCTCATTTGTAAGACAGCATTTGAAAATGTGATAGTGGTTTGTGTCACATATCTTGAGCTCCTCTCAGGTCCCAAGTGCTGGAACCATGACATTCAAAGGATGTTTTCCTGATGAAATGTGTTAATACTTTACCATATGTAGCCACTCATGATGAATTGCTTTGGCATTCACTCTAAGAACATTAACCAAGATGAACCCATTTGGTGTTAATGTCAGTGTAATATATAGCTCCCTGGATAACCCCTTGGAGTTTAACATTCATTTAGAAAACACTTTTTCAAGTTTTATACTATGCTTTAATGTTTTAGAATCAGCAGACAAGCTCTTTTGGATTATATTTTTCAGTTCTGACTAAATGCTGTGCTCACTGGCTAACCTGCTTTTCAGGACTGAAATCTCTGTTCTCGAGGCAAAGCCTGAATGGCAGTCCTACAACATACTCTAACATCACACATACAGATGGGAATAATGTAGTCTCTGTTAAATGGTCTTTAACTGCTACCTACATCACGTGGTTCATACATCCAAATGTCTCTCTTCCATATTACTTAACACCTTTGCTTGTATTCCTGTCTTCTAAAATGGATCATATATACCCAAGCAACAAAGAGATTTATTCCTTTCTTGATTACTCTCTAGTCCATGGTTTTTTATCTGTGTCAGCCCTTCTCTTTAGTCAAGTGAACCAGTGTTTTGTTTTATTTAATTTATAATTTGGAATGCATTTCTGGAAATGCTGGAAAAGTATCTGTCCATGCTCTTCCTTCCTGCCATCACTAGAAGGTCTGGTACACACAGCTAGCATTACATAGTCTCATGCACTGTGCCTGGTCCATGGTCTAGCTTGTGGGGCAGTAACAAATTACTGTGTGTGTGTCACTGGAGTACTGTGAGGAGAGAATATAGAGTTTTGCCCATGCTACCCAGGTGGTGGAGAAACAAAATATTTATGCCAGAGTGTAAATCATATTTAGATTAGATGAATCCTTGTTGGACTCTGATAGCCACACCTCTATTCAGAGATAATTGCTTGTTTATAAAGATGTTTTGTGACTGAGCAGTTTGTCAGATTTTAATCCATTCAAAGTGTTCTAGTCCCCATCAAGTGTCAGGCAGTGCTAGGTCAACTGTCTAATTTAATAAAAAAAAAAAAAAAAAAAGTTAATATTACAAGATTTATTTTCCATAAGCCATGTTGATTGATATTAATTATATTACTAACTGTTAACTCTCTTCAGTCGGTTGTTGCATTATTTAGTTGGTGATCAACATCAGAACAGATCATCCAGATCATCCCATTTGTCCTTTAAAAATATTGTCACGTTTTCTTTCTTGCAGTTTTCTGGGACATCCACTGAATTCCAAGACTCCTTGAAAATTGACATTACTGGCCCAGAGAGCTTGATCAGCATTTTAAAGAGAGAATTTCAAGTTAGCTATGCTCACCTATTAAAAAACTCTTCAGAATATCATAGTTTTACTCTGTGTTTAACATCTTAATGTGTTACTGCTGAAAGGGAATTTATTCCATCATCATGATCTATGACACTAAAGTCATCACCTTTTCCCTTCATCCATACAGAAGAGAAATGTTTGCTGAACACTCCTCTCTTCTGCATGATTATTGATTGCTTTTATAATTTTCTTCTACTAATAGACTTGTACTGTCTCCCAGGGGCAATGAGCTCAGCTGTTCAAAGAACTGCAATCCTAGATTTTTTTATTTCTCATTACAAACTTTTTTCACAAATCTTTTACATTCATTTTCCTCCCAACTTTGAGCAGGATTTTAAAATCAAATATTAAAATATTCAAAAGGAAAGATTCTACTGGAAAAATTGTTGTTCTGTTGTCTGGGATACATAAAAATACCGCCAAATCAATGACTAGCACATTATAAGTAGTACAAATTCCAAACAAAAAACTGGAAAATAAAATGAAGACCACAAATTAGTTAAAAAGTAAACTTAACAATCTTTTTCAGAGATAAAAATGTCCAGTTAGTTAGTTGACTACCAAAAGATCAAATAATGGGAACAAAATCCCACTACACCTCCAAATGATTCATTAGTTCTCAGTGGTATTCATAAATAAAAAAGGACAAATCTAAAATGACCAATGTATGCTGTCATACCTCCTTTTCTGAAGAATGCCTCAGCACAACTCCAATACCTGAAAATTATAAATGAACCCACAGAGAAAAAGAGAGAGAGAGTCCAAAAGTAGTATTCTTTCTCTTCTTGGAGGTTATCAGCAAGATAAACAGCTGCCTTCTCGTTGCATATAATACCAATTTCATGTGGGTGACTAGTTCACAATGGTGTATAAATCCAAGTTACTGTTGGGTAGAAGAAATTTCTCAGATGTGTTGTCATTCAGAAATATTATATTCCATATGGAGACTGTAGATAGTATAATTATCCCAACATAGAAATGAAATGCCTATTTGGGATGATTTATTAAGTCTTTCCTTTGAAGTTTCATTCTTTTACCCTTCCTCACCTCAGCTGTTCTCTAAGAACCATGACAGAGATTGACAACAACTCCTCTGGTCTTTGTCAGGAAATCTCTACAGAAGGAAGAAGCTCAGACAAAGTCTGCTGAACTTGTTTCATAACACACATGGCCAGATGTGAACTTTGTGCCCTCCTTGGCACAGAGGAAGACCAGATTTTCATTTAAACATATTCTGTGGAAAAACACCAGCTGACACTCTGCCCATGGCACCACAGGAGTAACAGGCTGGCAAGGCAATGCCACTTTTACGAACAGGTGAAACTACAGCTGGCAAAAAAAAAGTGTGCATTTGCAAGACATTGTTTATGGTTTGCATTTATCTTTTATTCTTTTCCACTTTATGGAACTATACACAGTGGTAGTTATGGGTGGCAAACATTGCCTGTGTCATTTTGCCTGAGATTTTGCTGAAGACTTAGTCTGTATTTGATCATTCACAGAATTAATTTCTATCAATATGTCTTTAGTGAATTCTAATTAAGGGGGTTTTGTGTTTGTTGTTTTGTTTTTTGTTTGTTTTTTTTTTTTTTTTTTTCTACAATGCCAACTTTGGGACTTTAATCTACTTTTGATCCCATTGCAAAGAAAACTTCTAACTGGAGTTTTTTCACTACTGTTAGTCCTTGGTTCTCCAGCCTGGATGAAAAGTATGTGTATGACAGGGAGGTTGAGAGTATCTACTGCTCCTCAGGTTGTCCTAATGATTTTGGTGACAGGGTGTTTTGGAAGATCATGTACCATATCAAAACCTTTCCTCACCTACAGCCTCAGTCTTTCCATCAAGTTTTAATGCAACAGCTTGCTCACTCAGAAGGCTGCTGCCCCTTGTTCATCTGTGAATGTGATGATGTTTTAACTTCAGGTTGGACCAAAGAGGGGTGACTATACCAAGGCACTTAAAATTTATGTTCCAGCTGACATCAAAGCACGTGTGCCGTGGACCCTCCCTTTTCTCATAGCCAAAGCACAGTGCATTTGAACACCTGCAGTTAATCTAATACTACACAGATGAAGAGAAAGTACTGTGCATGTGTCCTGCCCATTTTGAATCAGATTTCAGGAGAGAAAGTCCACTCCTGATACACAGACCCATGTCAGACCCAGTAAAGCAAGAAATGGGAAGTATATCCAAAGTTGTCATCCAAGGTTATAATCTGAACGAAGGAATGATTCAACTCCAGGTCAAAATACTTAACAATTACATTACACTATTTTAGTGATGGAAAGTCACTATTTCAACTTTGCTACAACGTAGCTGGCTGGCTCTGTGTGTCAAAATATACCACTATGCACGTCAGGACCCTGAACCATGAACAGTGCTACAGGTTGCTGCCACAGCTGCCACAACGATATCAACAATAACAATGTTTAAAGACCACAGGAGACACTCAGCACTTTTTGAAACTCACTCGGCAGTAGGTAGATTGTGTGAATGATGGGTCCACAGATACTGCAGGAGTTGTAGCAAAGTGTTATCACCTGAACAAAACAGGAATGTGCCAGAATTTAAGGTCTTTTCTGGGACTATTCAAATGTGAAGATGACACTTTCCATCTTTGAAAGCTCTTTTGCTTTGTGAAAGACAAAAGTTTTTTGCTTGCACTTTCTGCAACCTGTAACATGACTGTTTTTTCATTTTTTGATGCAGCAGTAACTTTTTGCACAGCTCTGCACATGAATGCTTTTGTAAACCAGTGTGGAGTGCAGTGTCTGTTAAACTGGATGAATTTGTGGCTGAGGATCTGGAGAACATTTATGAAAAAACACATGTAGGGTGCATTCCAGAATGAGAAAAGCCACAAAACCTGATCTCATATTTAATATAAAAATATAAACTATTTTTCTTATTGCATGCTGTCAGAAATGCTGAGACAATCTACGGGGATGGAGAGCTTGACAAGCCACGGTTGGCTCTCAGTGGAAGGTGTTTGCCTGTTGAGTTTTAAAGAGTTTCTTTAACTCAGAGTCTTGATCACAGGTGTCGTTCTGAGAAAACTACACTGTGGCAGTGAGCAAATATGCCCTTTTTGTCTTTGCCTCATGGGACCTATCATCATACTCAGATACTGACCTTATTCTTTTTTTTTTGCTGCACTTATCTATAATGCTGTAGAGTGATTCAGATGTCACTGAAAAGCACAGTGGCTTATGTGAAGTGGCCACATGAAAGTATTTTATTCGCTGTTGCCTTCCAGGTTCTTCTGCTCCAGCTTCATTTGAACCTGGCTTCTGTGAGAAGAACTGACTCCAAAACTGACTTTCTATACATCCGTTTATGAGCTAGAATCCATATTAAAAAAAAACAAAAAACAAAACCCAAAACCTGACTTGTAAAATCTGAAGATTCTTCAAGACTAGTTTTTCTGGGGTGTCTGGGCTGATACATGTGTCTTGACAGAAGTGAACTTGACCCATCAAGTATTCAGGCAATTTCAAACACAAAACATTACTTCAGCCTAGACTTTTGAAAATTTGTACTTAAAAAAGGATGAACTTCATCGATTTTTGACTTTAGATTAATAACTTGACAGAAAAAATGCTTTAACGAACAAGTGATTTTTCTCCCTTTTGCACAGTTACACATAGGATTATTTCTACACAGTCTACCCTACTGAATGAAGTGTTATATCAGATAACAGATAACCAGATGAAGTTGGGAAAGCAGGAGTAAAGGAGAGGGAGAAAAGATGAAGGGACAGAGAAAGATACAGTGGATAAAGGAGAAGAAAAGATAAAGTAAGAGATGCAAAAAAGGTAATTGTAATAAGAAATGCTGCAGACAAAAGGAAAGGTATGAGGTTAGAGATAAATAAACTAAGGAATTAAGACAGAGGTTTACAATAGGTGGAGGCTTATTGCATATACTACATATTAAGACCCTTGGTCATTCATGGATTGCAAAGGTGGTGTATTTGTTCCCTAGAATGCACTGGGTTTTTTTTTATTTTCTGAAAAGAAAGGGAAAGGGAAAGAGAAGAGGAAGAGGAAGAGGAAGAGGAAGAGGAAGAGGAAGAGGAAGAGGAAGAGGAAGAGGAAGAGGAAGAGGAAGAGGAAGAGGAAGAGGAAGAGGAAGAGGAAGAGGAAGAGGAAGAGGAAGAGGAAGAGGAAGAGGAAGAGGAAGAGGAAGAGGAAGAGGAAGAGGAAGAGGAAGAGGAAGAGGAAGAGGAAGAGGAAAAGTACACAACCTGTAAAAGTTTCATGAGTCTTTCTCTCAGGGCTGTGTTTTCCCTCTTTTCTAACAGTGTAGATGTCTGTTGGCACTCTGCAGAAAAGTCAAAACCATTAGCTGTTTCTGTTGTGTTACTCTACCAGCTGCCTCAAAAAAAGGCCTTACTTCTTACTTTACTCTTCTTATATTGCTGTTAAATATAAATGTTTCAGAGGTTACTGGTTGTATTTATTCAACTAATTGTTTAGTTCTACTGTATTCCCCAAATATCTATAATTTAAGTCCTGTCTGACATCTATGCAAACAAAAAGAAAAGGGGGAAATCCTGAGGTGATTGAAGTATCAACTTAGAGCAATCATTGTTTTGCATGCAGTCAATACTGACCTTTTCCATTTGGAGAACTTGAAGGGAAAAAGAATAGCTTTTTTTTTTTTTTTTCCCATTGTAGTTTAACTGCTAAAGTAATATACACAGTGTCTTCTCATGTACATGGGAAAGTTTTAGTGTGGAACTGGGGACCAGTAAGTGTTTTTCATCCTCACAGAAACTAGAAGCTATAGGATACTAAATTTCATGTCCACTCTTTTTTCATGCTCAACTGCTTCATCCTTGTAGTGTAGGTGGTATACTCTTGATGTCCAGAAACATATTCTGTGGTGATTATAAATTATCCCATTCCAAAAACCTGTGTTAGATTGGATATTAAGGTGTTTCACAACAGCAAACTTGGCACTGGGGATGATGACATCTGAAAATACATTTAACAGGAATCTTTTGCCTGACATAGAGCTTTCCAAATTTAGGCTACTGAGATCCCCAAGTGACTTTCATGTTCCTTATTTATTTCCCCCCCCTCTGGCATGCTTAAACACTAAACAGCTGTAGGGACAACTGACACACAGTTATCACAAGGTACAGAGATGCCAGCTAGATAAAGAACTTCCTCTTATCAAGAAGACTTCTCTGTTGACTACCTTTAGCCCATTCATGACCACTTTAAATTTCCTGATCTGTGATGAGTCATCCTCATCCTAGCAGGTTGGAGAAGCCATGCTGAAATGTTTAAAAGATTATAATACATGGCATGCTGCTCTTCAAATTCATTATCCAAAATCTGCTCCTCATGATCAATGGGAAAAAAATGCAAATAAATAGTTTGACTGTGATGGTCTAGATTTATCCCTAGTATGATTTTGTTGGTATAAGTGGAAAAAAAACTAATTCAGGTTAAATGCTTCTGGGAAGTCACATGAAGGCTAGGTTTGGCTGTAGACATCTACTGTTAAGTTGTTCATAATTAAATAATTATCAATGAAATGGCAATGAAGAAAAGACTGGGCTGAGCACCATAGTATCAGGAAATCTGTACTTTTAGAAAGAGAATGTTTGTACCAGAGTTTTCAGTATTTACAGAAATGTCAGTGTAAGTTTATTCCTGCAGGAGGGCTTTACATCTCTGAGCAAAAGATTACGACAGTAGGCTGCCCCTGAAGATGTTGATATAAATACAACTTCTCTTTGAAGACAGGAAGACAATAAACACAACACAGTCCTGTCAGGAGGAAAACATATTTGCACATGCTCCAGACATATGTTTAAGTCTGAAAATAACTGAAGTAGCAGTTTGAAGGGGATCCAGTGATTGACTGATCTGACATGGAAATATCTACCTTTTATTTCTACCTCAAGTGTTTTTCAGTAGCTCTCAGAAGAAGGGTAATGAATTGAACTATTCGGGTGTCTAAAATATTAATTTTTCTAGTTTTGCATTTGCATTTTAAAATATTTTTGATTATGAGTATTCTATTTTACATTTCAGACACACTTTGGCTCATGCTATCTCACTCTCAGCAGTTCTGTAGACAAAAATGCAGTCTTCTGACCTTTCACACACTAAAGAAAATATCCTAAAAACATTCTCATATAGCGACAAGTTAAAAATAAGCATCTTCAGGATTACTTGTGGCTGCAACTATCCTTTTCATTGTTAGTCTGCATGCAACATCACCTAGAATGTATTTCCTTAATTATAATGCAGACAGAGGAATGCCAGGATTTTAATATAGGTTTATCTACTGGGCTACATCTAATGCAGAACAAATGTTTACTCAATGTTTGAGGTGCAACAGAGCATGGAACCAGCATTTTTTATTCCTTGAGTAAAGAAGACAGTTAAATATCTTCACCAAAAGGCAAGGCAAGGCAAGGCAAGGCAAGGCAAGGCAAGGCAAGGCAAGGCAAGGCAAGGCAAGGAAAGGAAAGGAAAGGAAAGGAAAGGAAAGGAAAGGAAAGGAAAGGAGGAAAGGAAAGGAAAGGAAAGGAAAGGAAAGGAAAGGAAAGGAAAGGAAAGGAAAGGAAAGGAAAGGAAAGGAAAGGAAAGGAAAGGAAAGGAAAGGAAAGGAAAGGAAAGGAAAGGAAAGGAAAGGAAAGGAAAGGAAAGGAAAGGAAAGGAAAGGAAAGGAAAGGAAAGGAAAGGAAAGGAAAGGAAAGGAAAGGAAAGGAAAGGAAAGGAAAGGAAAGGAAAGGAAAGGAAAATAAAAAAGAAACAAAGAGAAAGAAAAAAAAGCAAGCACAAGAAAAAAGAAGCAATGCTGTCTGTTTCCGTTGGCAGCATTGATAGTATGGGAGAAACTACAGCTTTTGAAGACAGAAGTCAGACAGGACTGGACCTTCTGTTAGATGGAATCATAGGATAGATAAACTAGCCAGCCTCTGTCCTTTAGCATTCCAGTGTTCTCATGTTGCTTAGGTGAAATATACTCATAATAACTGCACCTCTGAGCTATGGCAGTGACTTCTAACAGCCTAAAGGCTAATTCACCCCTTTGTAGCAAAGGCATGGATTTGTCCTGTCATATGTAAAAGGGACACTGCATTGTCTTGTGATGCTCAGACACAGTCCCCTCTGCAGGTCCTAATAGTCTCTCCCAGGAGATGTGATCCAGGTCTGCATGCTACTTGCCAAGTTTGGCTTTTGTGAAAACACACTAGGTACTAATTCTTTCACTAAAAGTTGCATCAAAAAAAGTATTCCTTTGCAAAACTGGTCCTCATGGCTGCTTCAAGAGTAACACAACCTTCCACTTCTGTTTTCTGTAATGCCTATTTTACTGTACTAGAACTGGCTTAAGGTAGAGGAGAGAGACACTGCAGACCACGGTACAGAGTATATAACACAGTCTGTATGCAGATCTTGGCACTGCCTCTTAACTCCTAATGATATAGGTATCAGTGAAGTAATCAACATCTCTGAAAAAAAAATACGAGGTTTTGTGAATAGTATCTAAATCAAATCAAATGCTCGGGTAGAAATACCTGATCATGGATATTACACACTAATATAGAAGCAATCTAAGGAAGCTGCTTACGTGACAAAGGAGAACACTGACTATTAGGGTAGAATATTTCATTATTCTTCATCACCAGTGAAAAATCAATTTCTTTCAGGACGCAGGAATAATAATAATTAATAATAATAATAATGGCGACAGTGTTAGTCCTTCACCTTTTATTTCTTAGTAGTGTTTCAAAGTAGCATTGACAGTTAAAAATAAATTCAAAACTTGCCAAGAACTTTTAGCAAACAGAAGAAATTCAAAAAAAGTAAGATAGACTCAGTGATAATCCTCAGCAAAAACACACTTTACAAGCACAAAAGGGCATAAAGTAAACTATTTTTAATTATTTGTTTATGTACCAAAGTAAGAAACCAGGTGATTAGCAAAAACATTTGGAAATGCAAAGTGAGAAATAAGAATTAAAAGAGATATTGTTTTGGCTGAGGCTTTCTGGGAGGTTATGTGATAAGAATTCAAAATTTAATGTCTATGACTTGTTCCAAAAGGAGAATGGTAGAAATTTGGATGGAATTTGTTTTTCAGAGGTACTGTTACTTGTTCCAGAGTCCTGGGTTGTTCTGGACCACAAGTCCTCAAAATTTTGAGGATTAACAACTCAATGAATAAAACAGGACAGGATTAAAGAGCATCTGTTACTGACTTTCTGACCCCTTAAGAAAAGTAAATGATCATGTATAAAGTGTAGGAAAAAAATAAATATCTTTGTTTTGTGGACTGCAACCTACAGGGCATCTGTTGATTACAAAATATCCTTAAGCAGTATTTTTCTAACAGAATGTTCTATAGGCTGTATGAGGTAATCAAATATTAGCTACAAATTGGCAGATATTCTTTCTGGTAGGAAAAGAATTAATCATTCACCAAAAAATGAGAAGTTGCCTAAGTGCCAGAGATTATGATCGTGTGATTATATTTATTTTATGCAAATAAATTTTAATGCCTTCCACTTAAAAGGGAGTCAATACGAAATGGAGTTAGTCACTGGCTGGGAAATCAGCTGTTCCAAAGGTCCCATGAGAAATGACCAATGTAATTGTGAGGCTGCTCCCTATCACTGGGGAATGTTCCTGATGAAAAGGAAAACCTCTTCAGGAAGAAAAACATGAAGGACTTGGGAATTACAGGCTGGTCAGACTAACCTCAGTCCTGGGAAGTATATAGAGCAAATCCTCCTGGAAATTACATCCAGGCATATGAAGAAGAAAACTGGGAACAAGTGGGCGACTTGGAACAGCCAACATTGATTTACCTTGGGAAGTTCGTGCCTAGCCAACCTGATTGCATGGAGGTGGCTGGCTTGTTGGATGGGGGAGAACTGTAGGTGGTGTTGTCTTTGATTTTAGTAAAGTTTTCAGACTAACTATCCTTAGAGTCAAATTGGAGAAATGTAGACTGGATGGATGAACTGCAAACGGTAGGCAAAACTGGCTGGTCGCCAGACTCAAAGGGTTGTGATGAGCAGTACCAACTCCAGCTGGCAGCCAGTTACTAACAGCAAATACTCTGCTCTCTGTGATGTTTAGCTGCTCACCACTGCATTTTACCACACCTCAGTTTAAAGAGTGGGGCATGAAAAATAAAATACATTTGCAAGGAAAATTGCAGAGTAAAGATTAAAGGATGCTTCAGAGCTTGCTACGTCATTTAGAACTATTAATAAAAATTCAAAATAGAAAGAAAAACAACAACATGGAGATTGTGCAGAATTACTTTTTGTTGATATTAAGATTATACTGGAGCTGATGTGCTACCTGTAGTGAAGCAGCATATTTCACATGGAATCCAAGCTGGATAAATTTAATTGAGTAGAAGTGACTTTCCATCACTGCTTTTTCCTTTGTGTTATTCTCAGTGACCAGTATCATATTTCTTAAGCCTGGAAGTTATCAGGAACAAGATAATGTGTGGGGAAGTATTCTTGTTCATTGCATGGGATTTTTTAACTGCATGGACCCCATTATAACTGACAAGAAGAGTGAAGTGAAAAACCTGTTGATTGGAGAATATGCTGTTCTCAGTGGTTTTCAAGTATATCACAGAGTCATGTAAGAGGTTTCTATTATCTCATAGAGTGCCAACAGGGGATTAAAGCCTGACACTGAAAACCTTCATGGAAATGGCTTCTACTGCAAAATAATGAATCTACTCATACCTGAATGTCTCCTGCCTCGACAGTGAAAAAAGCACAGGGCGAATGTTCTTCAATCCACCATTTAGGGTCAAACAATTGCTCCCTTCTCAGTGTCAACCTGACTGATACATTGAGTGTGATATGAAAGAGACCAAGCTACTGCTGTAATAAACCTTTGTACGTCAGAGAATGCCAGGGAAGGTGTTTTAAGAGCATGGGTCCATATGGTCAGGCCATGGCTTGTTTGATGTTTTTGGTTCACTGACACAAGCAATGGATGCCCTGAGTCCAGCCTTTTGAAGATATTTGCTGCCTTCTACACACACAAGCTGACTCTTCCCTGTTGCTGTCCCTGGAGAACAGGCATGAAAGAGCCCTGTATAGTGCTGGGACTGCTGCACCAGGGAGGATGAGGTAATATGATAGCTATTTTAATGACTGTTTGTAAAGGATTTACTGTACCATTTACCTTGTGCAGTGGTTCACACTAAATACTCCCCAGAACATCCTTTCCAATCTGTAAATAACTGGTAATCTCACAATATGAAGATGGTGTATAATAAAATTCTCTGAATTCCCATTTTGAAAATAGTCAAGCTCATCAAAAGTTCAGTAGGACCACGTGTGCTCAAATGCAGAGACAGCTTTCTTGCTTTCATGCTTTGCCCTAAAGACCATAGGAGGTAGTTCAGGTCTCTAAGTGCCAACTAACTCAATGGCAGCAGATTAAGTGCAGGTAACCCACTTCTCACTTTCAGACACCAGGAGACCCAGGACTAGCAGCAGAGACTTGAGTAAATATGAGGCAAAGTTTCCATGAGACACCTATCCGCCCCCCACCCCTCAAGCTATCCCTCTGATGCCAATTAACCTGAACGTTAGACCCTTTACAGAGTTAGGCATTTCTCTACCTCTTTTCTGTTCCCAAACATAAAAACAATGCCCACTTATTGCTGGAGCCCTGAGAGTCCCGTGGCCTTGTGAGCCAGAGCCCCTGTCAGAAAAGTGCTCTTAACCAAATATTTTCAGAAGGAAAAAATCATGATGATGAACTCTAAATCTAGTTGTGGGGTTGCATGTGATGGATGTAGTTAAAATATTAACATATATTTGGAAGGCCTATGTCTGATCCTGAACTACAGACTTTATATTACATGATCACTTTTAGCTAGTTGTAGGAGAGCAGAATAGAGAAAGCATAAACATAAGCAAAATCTGAGAGTTATAGAAAAATAAACCAACAAACCCAAACAGGTTACATGATTTAGTGATTAAAATAGAGACAGATAAGAAATTAAATAGTTGCAGTCATAATTTTCACTCAGGCAGGAACATAAGACAGGTAGTTCCACTTAAAAACAAATGTACACCAGTCCTAAGAGACATAACAGTGATCATACGGCAATGACAAACGTAATTCCAGCTACAAAGAAACTCAAAGCCAAACATCCAGTTAAAATAAAAAAAAACCTCAAACAAAACACCAAAAATTAACCAAACAAAACCTGTAAAGGGAAGACACATACAGTCAAAAAAGGAAAGGGAAAAAAAAATAAAAAGAAGAATATTAACTTTACAGGCCTGTCTTATTGTGTATAATAGATAAAGGTAACTGATTGCTACAATCTTGATTTGTGTACTGCCCAGGTCAATGGATCTCCTGCACGCTACTACACTACTATAATAGATGTAATAAAGACTTATATTACTCACCCCTCAAAAAATCTTGGGCAAGACTGAGGATGTAAAAGTTAGGAAATATCAAATGAAGATGTCCCCTGCCACCTAGACTTGGACTTTTAGGTGAATGAATTAATACAGAGTTTATACAATAGCACGTAATGATTCTTAGCCTCAAACCTCCTGAGTACCAACTTAACGAGCCGACCTGCAGTCCTTCTTTTCTTCTCACTGTTCATTTAGAGCACTGCATGAGGCAAATGATCATATGATTAAAGACTGTATCAGAATGCACAAGCACAAGGCCATAAATTAATGTGGTACAGACAGCATTAAATCTGACATTTCCTACCACTGGAGCACTTTGAAACCCTAGCTTTCTTCTCACATTGATTAAGCCAGAGATTTAAATGCAGAAATCTAAGTGGGGAAAAAAAAAAATCTTAGCATTTGAAACTAATGCTAATATCTAGGGTCAGAGCACAGATTTTGTACTAGTTTTATAGAATTAAGGTAGTAAATATTAGCAGCAGAAAGCAGAAACTGTCCTATGTCAGTACATAAAGGTTAGCACTGCAGTGCTTCCTGGAGGCTCCCAGCTATACAGATCAGGGCTGTGGGTGAACTGGATACTTACTCCTTGCCTTCCTCCAGAAACTAAGATGTAGAACGGAGGAAAGTACATGTCTAGATCCTGGTATTTCTGTAACATGTAGTCAGGATGTTGGTGAACACAGGAGGCTGTTATCATTATCACTACTATTTTAATATTAGTTGTTTAGTTGGGGGGGGGGTTAAGATTTCTTTTATTTCTATTACTAAACTGTTTTTATCTCAACCTACAAGCCTTCTTATCCTTGCCCCCAATCCTCTCCCCTATCCCCTGGGGGTGGGGGAGAAGTGGGTGAAGGGCTGTGTTGACTGCTGGCCAAGGGCTAGCCCAGTGAAACTATCGAAGTCTTCTAAGACCTAACGTTTTAGACACCGTCCCTGTGAACTATTTGCTGAAGAGGAATGTGAAAGACTTTTGGCAGTTTACAGCCTTACTAGCTGCAGAAGATTAAAAATCTGAATTCCCAAGCTCCATTGATTCTGGAGGGGAGAAGATCTGGTAGTTATAGACCACATTGTCAAGATCATTTGGCATATGCAAAAGATGGTGGCTCTGCATACAGCATTTTCTCTGATAATATCAGAGGCAGTTGCATTAATGGTTATGCCTAAGTGAATTTGTGAAACTCCAAATTACCCTGTTTGTGAAGCAAAAGGACTGTTACTTCTCCACTTTCAATTGTAAGGCCATCAGAACAGATTCTTCAGAAGAGACTAGGTGGTTCATTGCATGATCTCTACCAGTCCGTGGAAGGTATAAGGTTATAGAATCATAGAATAGAATGGTTTGGGT
>NW_010291832.1:0-1146 GCF_000700745.2 Antrostomus carolinensis | reverse complement strand
GAAGGACTTTGCATTTTGTTAGTCTACAAGCAAAAGATCTAGGGCAAAGGTGAGGAATATTTAAATTAATAATCTAAATTAGCATTCGGATATGCCAATGGGATATTCCATATCCTATAATGTCATGTTCAATATATTAATGAGGGTCTCTTCCTCTTTTGCAGAGTACTAGCCCAGTGCAACCACCACAGTCTTTTTGGTATCCAATGTGGGGCACAAGGGGTTGAGGTAATGACAGTTGTGAACAGTGTTTTAACAAGATTGTTACTGTGTTGGATTAATAGACAACGGTTACGGTTCATTACAAAGTTGTTAATAGAACTGTGGCTACTTCCCGACCCCCAACCAGAACAGTTTAACAAGAACTGTAGCTATTCAGCCCCCCAAAACAGGTATTCCAGCGATACAGACCCCAGTAACAAGGTCTGTAGCTATTCAAGCTCCAAAAACAGATACTGCAGCTACACAGACCCCAGCAGCAGGAACTGCTATTCAAACCCAGACAACAGACCCCCCCCAACTCGTATTGTGGCCACTCACAATCCAACAATACATACTGCAGTTACTCAGACCCAGGCAACAGACCCCCCCAACTTACACCATGGATACTCCAGTCTCAGTGACAAATACTGCATCTACTCAGACCCTGGTGATTAGCCCATGTTGCTCCAGCCTCTGCAACTGCAGCTACTCAATGACAAGCACCTCAGCTACCCAAACCCTGGTGGAGAGTGATGAATCTGAGCTAGAGGACCAACCGGTGCCAGTAATAATTGCCCCTCTACAGACAAAAAAAAAAGAAAAGAAAAGAAAAGAAAACAATTTACTCTGCAGCAGATGAAGATAAACCAGGGGTATGAGGAGAACAAGGGGAAGAGGTAGAACCCAAGGTAATCACCCCATCTTTACCCCCAAGTGAGCTGTGAAATGCGCAAAAGATTATAGCTGTCATCTAGGTGAGCGGATTATTACTTGGTTGCTCTGATGCTGGGATAATGGAGCCAGTAGCTTGTAACTGGAGCGCAGGGCAGCCAAGCAGCTGGGATCCCTTGCCAGAGAAAGTGGAACTGATAAAGCAATTCGGAAAAAAACCCCCACAAACCCATAGCCTCTGAAGACATCTTCTGTCAGGCGTGAGGGAAAGGT